>NC_069000.1:34468349-34473028 GCF_001194135.2 Octopus bimaculoides | reverse complement strand
ATATATATATAAATAAACATATAAGTATATATATATATATATATATATATACATACATATAACCCATGCTCGTCCAACCCATGCTAGCATGGAAAGTGGACGTTAAACAATGATGATGATATAAATATAATATCAATAATATATAAATATATACCTATCTACATACATATATGTACATACATACTTATATGTACATACCTACATATATATGTACATATACATACATATATGTGTACAGGACATCAAAGAAACGTAGACAAAATGAGAAACGAGAACATAAAAAGCAAAAACATAGAAAACGAACTTTTTTTCGAACAATGAAAGAAAGAAACAAACAGAAAAACGAGACAGGTAACATAAAAAAAACGTTCCCTTCATCAGTTGTCCCCTGTTTTATCTATTCTGCGTTTCGAAGGTAGGGACAAGACGCGACTTTGTTAAAACAGTCCTTCTTGCAAAGCAAATTAAATAAAATTTGGGATTTTTTACGGAGGGTGAAAGTGGTAACAAAAAAAACAGGACAGTGAGAACAAAACAACATATATATATCCATATCTATCTACCTCTCTCTCAGTACTATATATATAGACAGACAGGTGAACAGAGAGCGTGTGTGTGTGTGTGTGTTATATTAATTTCAGATTTTGGCACAAGGCCAGCAATTTTGGGGTAGGGGATGAATTGATTACATTGATCCCAGTTCTCAACTGGGTCTTATTTTATTGACCCTATAAGAAGGAAAGCAAAGTTGACCTGAGTAACATTTGAACACAGAACATAAGACATATGTAAAGTCGCCAAGCATTTTGCCTGGCATGCTAACGATTCTGCCAGCTTACCACCTTCGTGTGTGTTACATATTACCACTAATAGCACATGTGCCAAGACTTCTGCCAGCTTTATAGAAGTCAGTAAAATGATAAGAACAATCTTGAGCAAAAAAGTGAACTTTAATTATTTCCGAAAATAGATAATCCTCAAAATTTTTTTTTCAAAGGTTTATGACTGTAAAATCTCTTTACCATGAGGGCAAGGCGCCAAGCTAATTGGTTTCCAGATTCTCAAGAAATGCTATTGTTTTAGTTGTAATGTATAAATAATTAATTTCAAAGTAATTTTAGTTATAATTTCATTTAGAGAAAGCATAATTCTGTTAATTAGATGTCATATGTAATTAGAAACCTCACAAAACATTTGAAACAGGTTAATGTTTTTTTATGCAATTTTTTCTTCTATTTCTCGTTTTCTTCCTTCCTTAATGACACATGTGATTTGCTTCCAGGGGTGTAACATGTGTATATTTCTCATTAAATTGTTTTTTTTAAAACTCTTTTCCAGCCCTTCCCACCCCCATTCAATCAAAGCTTCTTTAAGGGCCTCTTTGTGCCTTTTTAGAATTCCCTTCTCTCTTCTCAGAGATGCTTAGTTCTTATAGTTTAGGGATTGCAGGTAAGAACAACTTATTAAAATATTTAGATATATAAACATATGCAAGAGTTGGCAAATGTTTCCGAGGACCTTCTGCGTTTTCCAGATACCAAAAATAGTTACTCAGCAACTTGCTCACTCTTTGTATCAAGTTGACAATTATAGAACAGCTAGCATCAATGTAAGAACAATGGAGGTGTAGACATGTGCTGTGTGCAAGAAGTGAGATGGAGGTGAGTTTCTCACGGGCAAGGAACAAAAGTATAATTTGTGGTGGTGGGGATAGGCAGTGTTGATGGTTTAGGTGGAATAGGCATATTACTGCCAGAGAAATTGGTAGATAAAGTGCGTGATAAGATAATAGAGCTTAAATTAGTTTTCATTACTATGACTGTGACATCTATCTCTGCATATGTTCCATGAACTGAACTGACAGGTGAACTGAAAGACTGATTCTATGAGACCCTCATGCAGACTACCCCAATGACAAACTACAATGACTCTATCATCATGGCTGGGGACTTCAACAGACATGTTAGGTAGCACTTTGGTGGATTCCAAGGTGTGCATAAAGGCTTTGGCTTTGACTCAAGGAACAAAGAGGAAACAAAGTTTCTGGAGTTTCGTGATGCTAATGACTAATTAATCAGCAACAAGAAACCAGCCATCCACCTGATCAATCAATTTGGTGGACACACAAGCAAGACAGATTTCCTTTTCTTCAGTAAACAAGATAGACAAATGGTTGTGAATGCAGAGTTTCTCCCTTGTGTGGAAAGTACAGTTCAACATCAGTTAGTGGTTTGGGTTGAGAGCTAAGCAGTCCTAAAAGAAGAATTTATTTAGAAAGGAAAGATATGGAAGAGTAAAGATCCAGCAAACAGCTAGAATTTTAGAGAAGTAAAGGGCTAGTGAAGGTATTTGATGATAAGAAGGTGGAAACAGAGACTTACAGCATAGAAATAGAATATGAATTTCAGTTCGAATATTCTAAAAGCACATTTGGACTTGTAAACAAGTCATTCATTGTGTTTTGTCATAGAGAAAATTTCTTGCTGCAGATATTATGGTGTAAATACACCTAGATCAGCTCGCAGCGCCACCTACCCAGACTGTGAGATGCAAGCATTTTGGAGTAGTTATCTCCTCTTCAGTTACAGAAACTGGACGATTGTGCTGTGAGCTGATAAGAGAGACAATCTCTCTTATACAGTGCAGAGGACAACTGGAAGTTCCTAAAAGACAGCTCGTTGAAAGCAACAAAGTCTGTGACTGGCACAAGGTGCCAGCCAGACTGAGAATGACATAATGATGAAAGAGTAATGGAAACAAAGAGACAAACTTTGAAAAACTGGAAAAATGAAAGCAGCAGAGAACTATACTAGGTGGACAGAAGAGAAGCTGGGGTTGACTGGTATAGTTAGCAAGAGAAGAAAGAGATTAGGAGAGGTTTGCCAATGTTCAATGGTATGAGGATCAGTAAGGGTAAGTCTTCTGAATTGCAAGGCAGAGTATCAGAGAGAACTGTGATGTTGTAGATGAGAAGTGTATACAGATGGACATTAACCCACTAACATTTAGAGATTCTAAAAAAAAAAAAAAATGATAAAAATGTGGAAAAGGGATCCATGGAAGAGTTACTGTGAGAAGTTGTTAAATGTAGAGAATGTATGGATGAAGGAGGAAGGGCCTTGCCAGCACAAACTCAACAGGACTAGCTTTCTAGTTGACAGCATTATGATAGATAAAGTAATTAAGGGGTTGAAGGCAGAGGAAGCCTCTGGTCCATCAGAAATTGCTACCGAAATGCTTCAAATGTCTGGTGGAACAGGATATAGACTAGTCATTACAGGAAGATGTCATACCTAATGACTGGCCCAGCAGCATTATAGTTAGCAGTTACATGGGCTAAAAAGGAGGCCTTAAAGAAGAAGTAATTACAGGACTATCAAATTGCTGGAACAGATCATGAAAATTGCAGGAAGTGTTATAGCTCGAGTGATTAAGGAAGTTGTTAGCCTGAATGAGATACAATTTAGTTTTGTCCCAAAGAGAAGTACTGCTGATCCATCTACTTGGTGAGACTAACAACAGGGGAGGTAACTGGTTAAGTCTAAACCACTGTACTTGGCATTTGTTGACCTGGAAAAAAAGGCTTCAACATGATTCTTCCCTTGATGACCTAGTAGTTTCTGAGAAGTTGAATGGTTTGTGAAAGCCATACAATCCATAGACAGGGGTGATGTTAGCAAGGTGAGAGTTAGCAATGACACTAAACAAATTTAGTATGCAGGTTGGGACCCACCCAAGCTCAGTGCTCAGTTCTCTTCGAATCATCCTAATCCCTCAGGCCATAGCAGAGCAGTTTAATCCTTTTGCATTTAAACCAGCCATCTCAATCCCAAATATTATACTTGTTTTATGTTCAAACTGGCCTTTCAAACCAACCTTACAATATCATTCTAAAAATTAGCAAGGTCATTACCAGTGCTGTTGGACTGGCTCCTGTGCAGGCGGCACATAAAAAAAAACACCATTTTGAGCGTGGCCGTTGCCAGTACCACCTGACTGGCCCTCGTCCCGGTGGCACGTAAAAGCACCCACTACACTCTCAGAGTGGTTGGTGTAAGGAAGGGCATCCAGCTGTAGAAACTCTGTCAGATCAGATTAGAGCCTGGTGCAACCATCTGGTTCGCCAGTCTTCAGTCAAATTGTCGAACCCATGCTAGCATGGAAAGCGGACGTTAAGCGATGATGATGATGATGATGATGATGATCTTATCAAAATCTCAAGGCTACAAGATAGAAAAGATTAATTCAAAACAACGTGAATAAATAAGCGTTTTATAGACATTGGTGAGGTTGTATAGTAAAAAGTTTGATTCCCAACCAAATAGTTTTGAGTTCGGTCCCACTTCATGGCACCTTGAACAAGTATCTTCTACTATAGCCCTGGGCCAAGCACAGCCTTGTGAGCAGATTAAGTTGATGGAAATAAAAAAAAAACCTGTCATATACATTTATGTATGTGTGTGTGTGTGTGTGTGTGTATCAATGCATGTGTGTCTTTGAGTTTGTTCCCCACCACTGCTTGACAACCAGTGTTGGTTTGTTTATGTCTCTGTAACTTAGCAGTTTGGTAAAAGATACCAATATAATAAGTACCAGGCTTTAAAACAATAAGTACTGGGGCTGATTCATTTGACTAAACCCTGAAGGTGATGCCCCAGTATGGCCAAGTCCAATAACTG
>NC_069000.1:34466110-34468289 GCF_001194135.2 Octopus bimaculoides | reverse complement strand
ATATATATATATATATATATATATATATATATATACACACACACACACACATGTATGTAAGTATATATGTATATATATGTATGTAAGTATGTATGTATGTATGTATTATGTATGTGTGTTTGTGTGTGTGTGTATGTATTTGAGTGTGTGTGCGTTTGTATCTCCATGCCTTGACATTGTATGATTGTGGTAAATGAGTGTCAATCATTTCCAATATTCTGTAAAAATACAAGCCTGGCCATGGGGAAACGTTTACCTTGCTTGGAAACAAGGTGAAGGTTGGTGACAGAAAGGGCATCCATCCAGCCATTGAAAACCCTGCCTCCATAAATGCCATCCAACCCAAGTAAGCATAGAAAAGTGATGATAGTGATGATGATGATGATTATATCTTGTCATTAGTTAGTCCAGTTACTGGATAGCAATCACAAAATTGTGACTAATCCTAAACGGAGGTAGTTGACCTACTTAACTAACATAGGACACAAATTAACTCACTTTTGCACATAAGCCAAGCATTTCTTTTGTGCCCTTCTTTCTTTCTTTCTTTCTTTCTCTCTTTCCTTCCGTTTTTTTCTTCTTTATTCTTTTTTCTCAACTTTCTATCTCTTGGTTAACCAGCACCACCATCACCAGTACCACCACCATCACCACAACTGTCACCACCACCACTGTCACCACCACTACTGTCACCACCACCACCACCGCCGCCGCCACCGCCGCCACCACACCACTGCTGCCTCAATCACACAAACAGTATTCATTACCATTACTATTAATTATAAGTGTTAATTATAAACTACTACTATACTCTTGCAAATTGGGTTTATACGCTAATCAGAAATGTTGCTGGGCAATTTAACTGTAAACTGCAGCCCCACCACATATACATGCAGAATACACACACACATAATTTACTGTTCCGTTATATGCAGGGTCAACAAAAAATGTACTATATCCAGTAAGAGATAAATATCATTAAATATACAAAGAATTTAAAAAGAGCTATTAATAGTTTCATGCAGTAGAGATACAATAATTTGGCAGTTTTATATTGTATGTCATGTGTCTCCAAGCAATCGTTCAGGTTCAGAGCATACTGTTAGATCTATTTGAAAACTAGGATGCTGGTTTATGAGAAAATATGAGAAAAAAAAAAGGGGGGGAAGAAAAATGTGAAGAAGGTTGATGCAAAAAGTAGAATGATAAGAAAGAAAAGAAAAGTAAGGAAACCAAGAATTTTGTCCTCTTTGTCTGTAGAAATCATAATTAATCTAGTTGGTGTAGAATGATATAACAGAGAGGAGGCTAAAGTCTGTGAGATAGCTACTGAATCCAAAGAGGATGGCATCCTCCAGTTTGATAAAAGAAACTTATCCATGTGTTGCATTTGCTTTAAATTTCACATCTGAAATTAAGTAGTGTGGTTGAATTCTAGGATCTAAAAAGAAAGAGTGATCTTTCAGCTACACATAACTTGCACCTTTTTGATCCATCTATGTATTAGCATAGATTTCTCCATGATTCTCCACTTGACTGTCTGTTGTTGGTCTTCAGATTCCATACTTGCCAAGCCAAGTTAGTGGCTTTATTGTTGTCTATGTATTAGAAAGAAGACTGATGGATTGCATAATGACTTTTAAAATTGCCTTTGCATAACCTGGTGTAAATTTTCTTCTCAATCATATTGTCGTGGAAAACTGCTATAACTTTGGCTTCATAAAAAAACTGAGTTTATCAAATATGCCTGATCAAGTAGGCAAGCTTCGGGGTCTCAACAGCTCCACCTGGGAGTTGGCTCTTAGTGTGATTTGGCAGTGAAAATGTCCTTCATATTATGGCAGTAGTTGTATGAAATTTTTATCAAGCATCTATAAAAATTCTTCCTGCGACAAGACAAGGAAGTGCATTATGGCCAATGGTTACATACACATACACATGCTTATATACAGACACACATATGCGCACATACACACACTCACGCACACATGTACAAACATATATACATATGTATATTATATCTATTTATCAATATATATAATGTGTATATATATATATATATACACACACACACATATATATATATATATGTACACACACATGCACAAGTGTGTGCGTGTATATATATATATATATAAATATATATATATATAAATATATATATATATATATATATAAA
>NC_069000.1:34462739-34463357 GCF_001194135.2 Octopus bimaculoides | reverse complement strand
GTGATGATGATGGGGGGAGATAGTGATGATGGTGGGGGGGGTAGTGATGATGGTGGGGGGTAGTGATGATGGTGGAGTGGGAGCAATTTTCAGCTGCAGAAGGCCATTGTGATTGAAATATTAACAGCTGTACCCCGGAACACCATTCAGATGTGGAGGGATTAGGGTCTGAGAGCTGATGTCTGCTAAAACATTTGTATTATGTTTAGGAATTTGCTGTGTTAGAGAGAGAGGGGGGAGAAAGGAGGTGCAGTGAGAGGGAGAAAGATGAAAGTTGAAGATGATGAGAGTGTGAGAGAAATGGATGAAGAAAGAGAGAGAGGGTGACAAAGAGGCAGGGATGGCAAGGAGGAAGAGTGAGGAGGAAGAGACTGAGAGAGAGAGGGAGTGAGGGAGGGATGAAGAGAGGAAGAAAGTGAGAGAGGGAGAGGGATAGAGAGAGGGAGGGAGAGAGAGAAGGATGAAGAGAGAGAAGGTAGAAATTGAGAGAGAGTGAGAGAGAGAGAGAGAGAGAAGGATGATGGTAGTGAGAATGAAGAGACAGAGGAAGAGAGAGACAGAGGAAGAGAGAGGGAGAGAGAGCAAGAGGGAGAGAGAGCAAGAGGGAGAGAGAGCAAG
>NC_069000.1:34460880-34462670 GCF_001194135.2 Octopus bimaculoides | reverse complement strand
AAGAGGGAGAGAGAGCAAGAGGGAGAGAGAGCAAGAGGGAGAGAGAGCAAGAGGGAGAGAGAGCAAGAGGGAGAGAGAGCAAGAGGGAGAGAGAGAGAGGGAGAGAGAGTAAAAGAGATAGAGCAAAAGAGAGAGAGTCAAAAAGAGATTATGTGGTGCAGAACAGAGTGTTGGTATGAACAGATAAATACCAGTTATATACTAGAGTCAGTATAACTAAAGCCTTTCCACTTCCACCTCCCCAAGTTTATTGTAGATTTAAAGAAAAAAAACATCTCTCTCAATCCACCCCTTGCCTCCATTTTCTGTTGGACTGATGCTGGGCAGGGGTGAGTGAGTGGGGTGGGAGTAGGGAATCAGAAATGACAATGATGGTGACGATGATGATGACAATGATGACGATGATGATCACAACAATGATGATGATGACAATGACGATGATGATGATGAGGATGATGATGGCGACGACGATGATGATGAAGACGATGATGATGATAATGATGACAATGATGATGATGACAATGATGATGATGACGATGATGATGATGACGATGATGATGACAATGAGGATGATAGTGATGATGACGTCAATGATGATGAAGATGATGATGATAACAATGATGATGATGACGATGATGATGATGACAATGAAGATGACAATGATGATGATGATAATGACAGTAGCAATGACAACAATCTTTTGTCTTTTACATGTTTCACTCATTAGACTGTGGCCATACTGGAGCACTGCCTTGAAGTATTTTTTTTCTTCTTTTAGTTGAATGAATTGACCCCAGTACTTGTTTTTTTTTCTTTTCTGTTTTTTAAGCCCCTGGTACTTATTCTATTGGTCTCTTTCACTAAACCACTAAGCCATTGGAACATAAACACACTAGCACCGGTTGTCAAGTGGTGGTGAGGGACAAACACAGACACTGAGACACGGAACCTTGTGGTTGGGAAACAAGATTCTTACAACAAAATGATGAGGATAATGATGATGATGACGCCTGGCTTTTATTTCTAAATTCACCTCAGAACTTTCCTCTCTTCCTCAAATGATAGGAGGGGGCAGTGCATTAGAGCAGGGGTTTTCAAACTGTGGTCCGCAAGGACAAGACAGGGGGTTCGTGGACAGCAAATACTTTTTATGGGCAATTTGATTTTATATATGTTTTTTAATCAAAATTTTTTAATTGACAATAAACCTATTTGTTAAATACTGTTAAATAAATAAATGTAAAAATATATGTTATTTTAAGCAAATATTTATGTATAAATTTCATAAGCATTTATAAGGGGTTCCCTAAGGTAAAGCCTGAAATATAAAGGGGTCTGCAAGTCAAAAAGTTTGAAAACCCCTGCATTAGAGTACCAAATACATTCAGATACATCACACAACTACAATTTTCTTTTTGTATTTTCTTTTTTCCAGAAATTCATCAGAAACAATGGCCCTAACCATTTCAGAGACCCTCCCTTCCCATATTAATGGAGTTAGTGTGGCTGATGTTCAGTCTTTACTCTTTTACTTGTTTCAGTCATTTGACTGCGGCCATGCTGGAGCACCACCTTTAGTCGAGCAAATCAACCCCAGGACTTATTCTTTGTAAGCCCAGTACTTATTCTATTTGTCGCTTTTGCTGAACCGCTAAGTTACGGGGACATAAATACACCAGCATCGGTTGTCAAGCGATGTTGGGGGAACAAACACAGACACACAAACATATACACACATACATACATATATATATATATATATATATATATATATATATATATATATATAT
>NC_069000.1:34458494-34460870 GCF_001194135.2 Octopus bimaculoides | reverse complement strand
ACATAAAAACGAACATTAATTCACACACATATATGTATACATGATGGGCTTCTTTCAGTTTCCGTCTACCAAATCCACTCACAAGGCACTGGTCAGCCCGAGGCTATAGAAGAAGACACTTGCCCAAGGCGCCATGCAGTGGGAATGAACCCGGAACCATGTGGTTGGTAAGCAAGCTACTTACCACACAGCCACTCCTGAATATTTGTAGGTCAATTATCTACCGGAGTAAAAATTTGGTGGGAAAAGGAGCCAAGTGGATACAGTAAAGGGGCTACCTCTACATGTTCAGTACTTTGGTTAGTGAATGTATCTGGTCTAGTGTTTAGGGAGCTGAATTCATGATTGCAAGACCATGGTTTTGATTCCCAGACAAGGTGGTACATTGGGTTCTTAAGCAAAACATTTCACTTCACATTATTCCAGTTCACTCAGCCATAAATGGGTCACCCTGCAATGGACTGGCATCCCATTTAGGGGGTAATGTCGTGATCTTTTTTTATTTTTTTTTATGCGCCATTTTAAAGCCTAGCCAGGCTCATGGGCCCAGTTTCCCGGTTTCTATGGCGTATGAGTTCCCCCTGGCTGGACGGGACGCCAGTCCATCGCAGCATTACTCAAGAAACAGGAAGAAGAGTGAGAGAAAGTTGGGGCGAAAAAGTACAACAGGGGTCGGGAACCTTGTGGAGCTTTAGGTGTTTTTGCTCAATAAACACTCACAATGTCCGGTCTGGGAATCGAAACCACGATCCTCCGACCTCGAGTCCGCTGCCTTAACCACTGGGCCATTGCACCTCCACAAATGTTGTGATCTTGGTTACTTATATATATGTCATCATGGAAATTGGGTAAGCACCCCTAGGACTTGAGGCAGTAATGGTGATGATGACGATGATGACAATGATGATGATAATGATGATATACTTAGATTAATATAGTTGACTATGGTCATGCCCCAAATTTAGGGCCTCATATATCTATATTGCAAACCAGTAATAAAGAATCTGGACCTGTAAATCAGAATTGCTCACAGATGTATCTACCACAATCTCTGACAGGTTTATGGCCAAGCCTGTGGCAGTGGCTCCAGTGTTTTCCCCGGTCCCCCACTCCCAGACCATTTCCCTGCTCATATCTATCGGGGGCGGAGATTGTTGTCTGCAAATGTGTGCTCCGTGAGTCAGAGTGGCTGTTCCAGTGCTCACCATCCTTCAGGGCAACACCTTTTCCATTTTGTCTGCTGGGGCCAGGAAGCAGTCTAACTCACAGGAAACAGCATGCTCCACTCCTTAATGTAAAGTTATTCCATATATTTATGCTAACCAAGCATTTTATCTAATCAGGTTGTGCAAGGAAAATGTTGCACATCCACATCCACCAGATATGATAACTTCATCATAATTATTAAGCTCACTAACTGCAGAG
This sequence comes from Octopus bimaculoides, assembly GCF_001194135.2. Taxonomy (NCBI): domain Eukaryota; kingdom Metazoa; phylum Mollusca; class Cephalopoda; order Octopoda; family Octopodidae; genus Octopus; species Octopus bimaculoides. Next base: position 34,459,445 of record NC_069000.1, on the reverse strand, counting down.
ATTTATCAATTAATTCAGTATAAAGGGTGCAAGAGGTATTTGAGGACATATTTGGTAATTGAACGAAACCTTTTTTCAAGAGAATAGTAAACTGATAATTGTCCTCAAATATACCTTGCATCTTGCACTTTAAACTTCATAAGAACCGTTAAGAAATCTGATCTGCAATTATTCACTTTATAATTTATAGTTATCTTACTCTAATTTCAAATGCCTCAATTGATTTGCCTGCCCAAATAATATCGTAATATCCCAGCTGTTTTAATAATACTATTTTCCTCATTCATCAACGTATCTTTTCCTGTCTTCCTAATATGTTAATTCCAGGTCAAGACATCTGTGTAATAACAGTAATCAGATATTCTCTCCCTTCAATATTAAATTAGCAAGCTTGTATGATTCACAAATCTGACTCGTTGTTACAGTGTGGGAATGAAATGCAAGCTTTGTGGGAGGGAAATGATAAAGTGGATATACGTAGTGTGAATATGTGTGTGTGTGTGTGCGTCTATATATATATATATATATATATATAAAGACTACGAGGGGTTTAGTTCACTGATGATCTAAACGAATAGGTACGCTACCTAAGTGCTATAATTGGTCATCCAATAGGTTCCAAGTCTACAGCTGAGGCAGGAGGTAGGGATTTGTAAGAGGCTCCTGAGTCAGCAAGTATATATTAAAGGAAAATGGACAACAAAACTAAGGCATGGCAAGTATTTCAAGTCATTTAGAATATTTAATTAGAGTAAGGGGAATCAAAAACGGAGAAGTAGAAGTAATTAATGTCTTACAACTGTTTCTGGGATGTCCCAGGTGGTGGATCAACATCTCCATACACTAGGTATTCCATCTCTGATGACAGAATATCCAGTGTATGGAAATGTTGACCCATCACCTGGAAGTGGTTGGCGTTAGGAAGGGCATCCAGCTGTAGAAACCCTGCCA
>NC_069000.1:34457323-34458484 GCF_001194135.2 Octopus bimaculoides | reverse complement strand
CCTGGAAGTGGTTGGCGTTAGGAAGGGCATCCAGCTGTAGAAACCCTGCCAGATCAAATTGAGCCTGGTGCAGCCTCTGGCTCACCAGTCCTCAGTCAAACCGTCCCACCCATGCCAGCATGGAAAGCGGACGTCCGATGATGATGATGATGATGATATATATATATATATAAAATATACGAGAAGTGTTTGTCAGAGTGACTCAAACTAATACGTATGCACTCTGGTGGCTCAATTTGGTTTACCACTAAAATTCTGGTATGAAGAGCAGTTGAACATGTGATTTTGTGATTACCTTTCTTAAGTGACTAGAAAAGCAGATGTCAGACCTGTGGGTTTGACAACTGCTTTTCTTCATCTCTTATCTATTTTTCTTTGCACTTGCATGCTCTAACCTTTCTGGACAAGAGTACTCCTTGCTATACCAATTATTATACAGGGTGATTCAAAAGTCACCATACATAGGAACAATTTATCTTTTTTATAAGAAACAGTTTATAAGAACAGTTTTTTTTTTGTATTTAACAGTCTCTATATGGTTACCATTGTTTTGAATACACATTGCAATACGTTTACCCAACTCAATGTGAACTCGTAATAGCATATCTGGTGATACATGTGCAAATGAGTTGGTGATGCGTTCCTTCAAATGCTTTATGTCTTTTATCTTTCAGCGATACACCATGCTTTTCAAATGCCCCTAAAGATAGAAATCAAAAGGGGTCAGATCAGGGGATCTTATAAACTGTTTCTTATTAAAAAAATAAATTTTTCCTATGAATGGAGACAAACGCAGATACCAACACATACACATATGCACACACACACATACTCAGATATGTATGTATATATGATGGGCTTCCACACAGTTTCCATCTAATAAATTCCATCAAAAGGCATTGGCTGGTCTGTGGCTGCAGTGGAAGAGATTTGTTCAAGGTGCTGTGCAGTGGGACTGAACCAGAAACCTCATGGTTGCAAAGTGAGCTTCTTAAACATGCAGCCGTGCCTGTGTCTATGCAAAAGAAAACTACAAAACCAGTTGTTGAACAAGAGACAATTTGGTTGGACGAGAGAAAAGTTAGTTGCCAAAGAGTAAAAGACGTGTGTGTGTGTGTGTGCGTGTGTGTGTGTGTGTGTGTGTGTGTGTGTGTGTGTGTG
>NC_069000.1:34454989-34456163 GCF_001194135.2 Octopus bimaculoides | reverse complement strand
TATAGGCGTAGGAGTGGCTGTGTGGTTAGTAGCTTGCTTACCAACCACATGATTCTGGGTTCAGTTCCACTGCATGGCACCTTAGGCAAGTGTCTTCTACTATAGCCTCGGGCCGACCAAAGCCTTGTGAGTGGATGTGGTAGATGGAAACTGAAAGAAGCCCGTCGTATATATGTATACATATGTGTATGTGTGTGTGTGTATGTTTGTGTGTGTATGTTTGTGTGTCTGTGTTTGTCCCCCCAACATCGCTTGACAACCGATGCTGGTGTGTTTACATCCCCGTAACTTAGTGGTTCGGCAAAAGAGACCGATAGAATAAGTACTAGGCTTACAAAGAATAAGTCCTGGGGTCGATTTGCTCGACTAAAGGCGGTGCTCCAGCATGGCTGCAGTCAAATGACTGAAACAAGTATATGAGTAAATGAGTATATTTTTGTAACAAAATATTTTTAGGAAATGTATAACAAAATTAAAATATTTTGTGTATTGTAGATATATAAGCAATTTATTGTACATAAATTTTAACAATAAAATCTCTTATGTGGACCACAAGTGCCATATAGACCCCAGCTGAGAACTACTGATCCAAAATATGACAAACTTCCATAAACATTTCCATCTACTACATTTCACTCAAGGAATTGGTCAACCTAAGACTATACACAGAGACAATTGCTCAAAGTATTGAGCTATGGGATTGAACTTGAAATGACAAGAGATGAACTACTTATGAACACAGTCTCGTCTGCACCTCTTATGACTGATTACCTTGAAGGTACACTCTCACCTTCTCTCTCTTCCCAGCTAAGGAAGTCATGTATTTATCTTGTGTTTCTGTTTTTACACTATGCCGTGGAACCTGGGCTATTTTTTCATTGCACAACTCTGTATAAGTTGTAATAATGAAATCAAACAAAATAGTGCTATTAGCATAACATGAAATATATATAAGTGTGTGTTTATGTGTGTGTGTTATTTCTTTACTACCCTCAAGGGGCTACACACAGAGGGGACAAACAAGGACAGACAAACGGATTAAGTCCATTATATCAACCCCAGTGCGTAACTGGTACTTATTTAATCGATCCCGAAAGGATGAAAGGCAAAGTTGACCTCGGCAGAATTTGAACTCAGAACGTAACAGCAGACGAAATACTGCTAAGCATTTCGC
>NC_069000.1:34450240-34454500 GCF_001194135.2 Octopus bimaculoides | reverse complement strand
TTTTTTCTTTTTTCGTTTTGGTTTGCTTAGGCACAAATCCAATTTCCTTGTAAGACGAGAGAAGAAACAGCAACACAGAGATTATTACATTGGTCCCACCATACTTCAGTGTTAGTTGCTATTTTACTGATCCATAGAATCATGAAGGACAAACTTGATCTTGGCAGAAACAGCGAGAATGAAACTAAATACGAATACAGTAACGCTTGTTGTTTTTTGTTTTTTTTTGTTTGCTTGTTTGTTTTGTTTTAGATTGGCACTCAACCATACCTGCTATACCCTCTTCCGCCTTCCATTAGTCTAAGAATGATGATTTCTCACATTGGCACCCGGCCACGCATTTTGGCAGATGAGTTTAGTCGATTTAATTAATTCCAGTATCAGACTGACACTCATTCTATTAATCCCAGAAAGATGAACAGCAAACGTTGACACCCGACCAACCAAGGCTTGAACCCTGAAATCTTAGATATGCAACTAAATACTGAAATGGTATTTAGTCTTGCGATACTCTTCCATCTTTGTCTCCTCCCTGCTGTCTTCCACTTCCCCCAGTTATTAAACCGTGGTAATGAGGGAGCCTTTATGTGCTCACTCATCCTGCTAGAAACAGCAGTCAGATATTCAATAAATTCATACCATTGCATTTCAGACAAGAAAAGAGAGATGGTGAGTTGGCAGAATTGTTACAGCATCAGGCAAAATGCTTTGCAAAATTGCCTGTCTTTATGTCCTGACTTCAAATTCAGCTGAGGCTGACTTAGTCTTTCATCTTTTCATGGTTGATAAGATAAGTACCAGTTAAGCTCTGGGATCAATCTAATCAACTAGTCTCTGCTCTTCGTAATTCTAGGTCTTGTGCGAATAAGTAGGGTGTTGCACTCATGATCATAAGATTGTGATTTCAATTCCTGGATTGGGTGGTGTATTGTGTTCTTGAGCAAAACACTTCCTCTCATGTTCCTCTGTGATTACTTCAACACCTGACATGTGGTACACAGTGCTCCTGTTCAAACAACGCCAATTTGACAGAGAGAGTGAGGTAATGTGCTGCACATACATTTGATCACTATAAACAAATCATTTGTGCAGGTTGTTGAGTCCATTATTATTTGTGCAGGGAGAGTCCATTATCATTATTATTAAGGTGGTGAGCTGGCTGAATCGTTAGCATGCTGGGCAAAATGCTCAGCAATATTTTGCTTGTCATAACATTCTGAGTTCAAATTCTGCCAAGGCCAACTTTGCCTTTCATTCTTTCAGGGTCGATAAATTAGGTACCAGTGAAACACTGGGGTTGGTGTAATCGACTAGTCCCTTCCCCAAAAATTACAGGCCTTGTGCCTACAGCAGAAAGGATTATTATTATTATTATTATTATTATTATCATTATTATTATTATTGTTTTATTTTCATTCTTTGCTTCGGTCATGTATTCATTTATCTATTTATTTATTTATTTATTTACCGATTTATTTGACCCTTCTTTTTCTCTTCCTCTCAAGGATCTAATCTCCCCCCTTTCCTCTTCTCTGATACCAATTCTACCAATCCCTTTTCTTCCCTTTTCTCTTTTTTGTCTCACTCACCTTCTCCATCTCTGTCTCTTTCTCTCTCTTCCTTTTCCCTCTCTATAGATATTCTACTGCTTCTAGCCATGTCCTCTCCTCATCTAGTAGGTCACATAAACTGCCCTGACCATATATATAAAGGGTGAATACCATCAATTTGTCCATATTTTGATTGTCTTAACTGATGACAATTTTGTGTAAGAGATGAAATTCCCTTTTCATCTATTGCACAATTATCCAAAACGTGCATGTTAAAATGCATTTAGAATATCAGTTCTTGGCTTGACTTCGGTTTTATAGGCACAGTGTGGCTGTGTGGTAAGAAGCTTGCTTTCCAACCACATGGTTCCAGGTTCAGTCCCATTGTGTGGCACCATGGGCAAGTGTCTTCTACTATAGCCTCAGACTAACCAAAGCCTTGTGAGTGGATTTGATAGATGGAAACTGTAAGAAGCCTGTTATCTCTCTCTCTCTCTCTCTCTCTATATATATATATATATATATATATATATATACATTGCCAGTGCCCCTGGACTGGCTCTTGTGCGGGTGACACATGAGGCTTTTTCGAGGGGGATCGTTTGCCAGTGCCTCCGGACTGGCTCATGTGCGGGCGACACATGAAATCTTTCGAGCGGGATCGTTGCCAGTGCCCCTGGACTGGCTCATGCTAGCATGGAAGGCGGACGTTAAACGATGATAATGATGATGATGATTTATGTGTCTGTGTTTGCTCCCCCACCATCATTGCTTGACAATTGATGTTGGTGTGTTTATGTCCCTGTAACTTAGCACACATAGATAGATAGATAGATAGATGTACAAACATAAATATACAATAGGCTTTCAGTTTCTACCAAAATAATCCACAATAAAAGACACTTAACCAAGGTACTACACAATACTAATGAACTTTTTGACCATGCAGCCACACATTTAACTCCCCTCTGTATTTGTTTTTGAATTTTCCTAAAGTTTGGTATAGATTTCTTATCTTTGTTCTCTATTCAAAGTATTATTGCACTCATTCATTAGTTAAAGTTTGTAGTCTTTCTGAAATTACATGATCTTACATTAAAAGCATTCCTAATCTAAACTATAAACAATATTTGATACTCTGAATTCTTATAGACAAATAAACATGACTTTAACTTTGTCTATGTTTCAAGAATTATTTTTCAAATTGCAGTTGTGTTTTTATTCTGTTTCATTCCAGATGTCAAAAGTCACTCCTCAACAATGTTGACTACAGAGAGCAGGATATAAGAGAACTTAGTTATTGTCGCTTAGAAACCTTTACACTTATTTGACTTAAATAAGAAGAGGTGACCAATCAAAACTAAAATGTAATGGATTTCAGTTTTCAATGATGAATATTAAGTTATTTGATCAACTGCTGACTGAATTAGCATATAAGTGGCTGAATATTCCAAAGACATATGTACCCCCCTTACTGCACAGGAACTGAGTATACTTGCTCTCTTACATGTGTACTTGAGACTCAGGAATGGAGCTAATTTAATTTTTGTAGTTAATTTGTGTTAAGATAACAATAATATATCTAATTACTATTAATACATTTTGGCAGATTTGAACATAAATATCCAATTGTTGTTGTTTTTCATGATCAAAAAACATTTTTTCCCTTTAAACGATGTGCCTTCGCAATACAGATGTAAAGAGGGACTTTGAGATCCTGTAATATTTTAACCTTATTGCATGTCTCCTCAGTCAAAGCTACCTCACCAGGCTCTTGTTTATAGAAATCAACAGACAAATTATTTGTTGATGCATGCTGATGTCTACCAAACAATAATTCAGGAGATGCATACAGAACTGTGAGAATCCAAACAATAATATATTTATTCTATGCTCTGGCAGATTTGAAAGTGAATATCTGATTGTTCCCTTTAGAGAATACATGTACATAAGGAGCGCTCCGTCAGTTATGACGATGAGGGTCCCAGCTGATACGATCAACGGAACAGCCTGCTCGTGAAATTAATGTGCAAGTGACTGAGCACTTCACAGACACGTGTACCCCTAACGTAGTTCTCAGGGAGACTCAGCATGACACAGAATTTGACATGGTTGGTCCTTTGAAATACAGGTACTACTCATCTTTGCCAGCTGAGTAGACTGGAGCAACGTGAAATAAAGTATCTTGCTCAAGGACACAATGCGTCGCCGGGAATCGAACTCACAATCCTGAGCTGAATGCTCTAACCACTAAGCCATGCACCTTCACACGTGTACATAACACACATGGATCACAGGTACATAACATGTACGTAACACACATGGATCACAGGTAGAAAGGGATTTTGAGACACTGCAGTGTTTCAACCTTATTTTGTGTCTCCTCTGAAAGCTGTTCCTCTAAACCAGTGGTTCTCAACTGGGGTACATACGGCCCTATTAGGGGTGGGGACATAAGATTTTGTTGTTAAAATTTATCTCCAATAAATTGGTTATACTTCTACAATACACAAAATATTTTAACTAATTATTTTTATACAATTCTCTCATTCTACTTGATTTTGATAATTTTTAAAGATTGATATAATTCTTCATGGAGGTAAATAGACAATAAGAAGAGTGCGATGCAATTTGTAACAGAGATTATTTATTTGACAGTTTGAACAATATGCAATAGATCACCTGTCATCTTCAGGTTCAAAATGTAAAA
>NC_069000.1:34446317-34449336 GCF_001194135.2 Octopus bimaculoides | reverse complement strand
AGTGTTTATTGAGCGAAAACACCTAAGCTCCACGAGGGTTCAGCAGGGGGTGGTGGCGACCCCTGTTGTACTCTTTCGCCCCAACTTTCTCTCACTCTTTCTTCCTGTTTCTTGAGTAACGCTACGGTCGACTGGCGTCCCGTCCAGCTGGGAGGGACACATACGCCATAGAAACCGGGAAACCGGGCCCATGAGCCTGGCTAGGCTTTGAAAGGGTGACGTTTATCATAATGTGGGTTATTCTCAATCAATGTCTTGATTTGGTTGTCATCTGAAACAGTGATGGTGGTGGTGGTGCGGATTCTACCTGAGTGTTCTTCATCAATAAGGCTGCAATAACCAATTGTAAACTTAGTGAACCACTTCTGTACAGTTCTGTCAGCTAAAGCACCTTAATTGTGCACAGCACATATCTTTTTTGTTGCTTGCATGGCATTTTTGCCTTGAGGGTAATAAAAAGGCATCAAGTGTCTAAAACGCACCTCATAATCTTCCGTTTCCGTAGGGATACAAAATTGATAGAAATTAAGTAATTTTAAACTCTCTTTCTCAAGAGATATCTTGAAGTGTGCGCTAACCGGAAATGTAAGTATATTTATATGTTGATAAATTTGACATGTTCTAACGTGTTGGAACATGAACAACTAAAAATCAGCATGAACATTCCGGACAATCCAATAAAAATAAACAATCATATAGGTGCAGGTTGTGTAGTAAGAAGCTAGCTTCCCAAACACGTGGTTCTGGATTCAGTCCCACTGAATGGCACCTTGGGAAAGTGTCTTCTACTATAGCCTAAGGCTGAGCAAAGCCTTGTGAATGGATTTGGTAGATGGAAACTGAAAGAAGCCTGTCGTATATAACATGTATATATATATATATATATATATATATATATATATATATATATGTGTGTGTGTGTGTGTGTGTGTGTGTGTGAGTGTGTATCTTTGAGTCTATGTTTGTCCTGCCTACCATTGCTTGACACCTGATGTTGGTGTGTTTACATCCCTGTAACTTAGCAGTTCGGCAAAAGAGGCCAGTAGAATAAGTACTAGGCTCACAAAGAATAAGTCCTGGGGTTGATTTCTTCGACAAAAAAAGAAAAACCCATTAAGATGGTGCTCCAGTATGGCCATAGTCAAATGACTGAAACAAGGTAAAAGAATAAGCATTGCCTTTGACAGAGAAATCTGAATACTAAAGAGTTAAATTACATACAAAATCCTTCTGAGAAACTTTTTAATAGCTTCTGTCCACCTGATTTCACTGGAAAGGGTTTATATTTGGGCACTTAATATAAAAATTCTAATTTTCAGATCAATGTTCCAAACTTTTGGCTACAACTGTGTGTGTGTCTTTCTCTGTCTGTGGATCGTTGGCGATTTTTTTCCTCCGTCTTCCTTTTCTCTTGGACTTTTCTCCGTCTCCTGTTTCTGATGAAGAGCTTTGCTCAAAACATAAAACCAACTTTCTTTCCTTCCCTGAGTGTCTGCTAATACTTTGCATGTACCACATCTTTGCATTGTTGTTTTTTCTTGTGTTTGTTCTTCATTTTTTTTGGATTAATTATATATATATATATATTTATATATATATAATCCAAGAGAGTTAGGGGTTGAGGATTCAACCCACTAAGGGATAGTAACCATCCAATATACTGCTGGGAGGGTACCCAGTTATTGTTACACTAGTGTTATACCAAGTGTAATACGTGGGTGCGGGTAAAAGGGGGGGTTATTTTACCCTAAATTTATATAGCAATTAGAAAATGGAGGAGAATATGCTGTACTTAACCACAATTTTGTGGTTTTTGTCATCTTAGTTACAAAATAAGTTAATTAATTCAACGGAATACAATGTCTGCAAGTTGTTGAGTACAGCATATTCTCTGCCATTTTCTAATTGCTATATATATATATATATATATATATAATTCAATAAAAGGATAAAGTCTTTATAAGAATTTATCAAGTAGTTAGTGTGATATCTGTGTGTGTGTGTGGGGGGTGTCTTTGTATCTATCCTCTCTCACTGCTTGACAACTAGTGCTGATTTGTTTACATCTTTATAACATAGCAGCTTCACAAAAGAGACTGACGGAATAAGAACCAGACTTACAAAAACAAACAAACAAACAAACAAACAAACAAAACATAAGTACTGAGGTCAATTTGTTCAACTAAACTCTTCAAGGTGGTTCCAAAGCAAGGCTGCCATCCAATGACTGAAACAAGTAAAAGATAAGAGATAAAAAAAAAAGCTACTCACAAAGACAAACAAACACTAAAACAAGAGTATATTTTCCCTCCCCAGTCCTTCTTTGAAAGCAGCTATATTAAGCTGTTTAAGTCTGATGCAAAGTGTATATATGTAAATTTAAAGCCTAGAGCATTTTTGTATCTAATACTCTCAGGTGTTAGAGAGACAAGGGGGGGGGCTTTAAGATACAGAACTGACTAATGATACTCAGTTAAGTGTAACAGAAGTCAATTACAAAGTCAGCTATCACCTTGTTCCTCTTGCTTTCCATCTCTTCTGTGTGTTTTGTGCAAACACACATGTGCACACACACACACACACACACACACACACACACATATACACACATGTATAGATTTATGTATGTATGTATACACACAAACACACTCTACATAACTGATAAATAAATTCTAATGCTTACCACTTTGTACACTTCCTTGCTAATGTAATATAATATTATATACACACAAACATACATGCACACACAAATGTACATACACATACGCACGCATACACATACACACACACACACACACACACACATGTAGACACAAACACACAACACACGCACTCATTCTAATTGCAGTCTGCAACTTTCTCATATATTTTACAAATGTTAATGCCATTGAAAACCATATATCATCATTACCACCACCACCACTACCACTACTGCCACCATCATTACTATCATCACCACCACCATCATTGTTGTCATCATCATCATCATATCATCATTATCACCACCACCACCACCACC
>NC_069000.1:34438585-34446307 GCF_001194135.2 Octopus bimaculoides | reverse complement strand
AACCTTAAACCCGAAAATAAATCGGAAATAACTACTACTACTACCACTACCACTACCGCCACCATCATTACTGTCATCACCACCACCACCACCACCACCACCATCATTGTTGTCATCATCATCATCATATCATCATTATCACCACCACCACCACCACCACCATCATTGTTGTCATCATCATCATCATCATCATATCATCATTATCACCACCACCACTACCACTACCGCCACCATCATTACTGTCATCACCACCACCACCACCACCACCACCATCATTATTGTCATCATCATCATCAACATCATATCATCATCATCATCATACCACCGCCGCCGCTGCTGCCACCACCACCATCATCATCATCATTGTCATCATCAGTTAACATCTGTTTTCCAAGCTGGCATGGGTTGGACAGTTCAGTGGGAGTTGGCAACCCAGGGTATTGCATCAAGTTCTAATGTCTGTTTTGGCATGTGACCATAGCTGTGGGGGATAAGAAACTCTCTTTGTAACGATGTGGTTTCAAGTCCAGTTCCAGAGTGCAGCACCTTGTGCAAATGTCTTCTACTATGGCCCTGGGCAGACCAGTGCCTAGTGAGTGAATCTAGTAGACAGAAACATGATTTTTATGGGTAGATATCCGTCTTAATGCCACCCACATATGTTACAGTGGCCATCCCCACTCTCCATTCTACTAAATTATCTCTCTTTGTGCATTGTTGTTGTTGGCACTCTGTCGCTTACGACGTCGAGGGTTCCAGTTGATCCGATCAACGGAACAGCCTGCTCGTGAAATTAACGTGCAAGTGGCTGAGCACTCCACAGGCACGTGTACCCTTATCGTAGTTCTCGGAGATATTCAGCATAACACAGAGTGTGACAAGGCTGGCCCTTTTGAAATACAGGTACAACAGAAACAGGAAGAAAGAGTGAGAGAAAGTTGTGGTGAAAGAGTACAGCAGGGTTCACCACCATCCCCTGTTGGAGCCTCATGGAGCTTTAGGTGTTTTCGCTCAATAAACACTCATAACACCCGGTCTGGGATTCAAAACCGTGATCCTATGACCACGAGTCCATTGCCCTAACCACTGGGCCATTGCGCCTCCACCCTTTGTGCATTACACCTGTTTCTGTCTACTAGATTCACTCACAAGGCATTGGTCTGCCCAGGGCCATAGTAGAAGACACTTGAGCAAGGTGCTGCACTGTGGCACTGAACCTGAAGCCACATTGTTCAAAGAGAGCTTCTTATCCCCACAGCCATGCTCACGTGGGTTGAACAGGTCCTTTCCAACACATCGTTTTGCCGTTTGTTGCATTCTTTGCCATCTTCTTTCTGAGGGTTGAATGTTCTGATATCAGCCATCACTGCATTTGTCCAGGTCTTCCTTGATCTTCTTCTGCTACAGATTCCTTTGGCACATACATGCATGTGTGTGTGTGCATGTGTGCATATGCTTGTGTGTGTACATGCACATGATTCTTTTATTGTTCAGCATGCACATTCTTTGAAGGAATTTAATCTCACTGATTTCATAGAAAAATAGGAATGCGGAAATCTTTTATTTCTTTCTCAACATTTGGGCCTGTCTTCTGTGCAGCAATACTGCAGTATGTACATATAGTGATCTATTGAGAATGTGGTGCAACAGTGCAATATATGCAATACATGCAGGACATTGCTGAGACAATGACTCAGCAATATATGCTGAGACATTGGTGCAGTTCTGCAGAATGTGCAGCTCATGACATATTGAGAAAGTGGTGCAATACTGAAAATGTGCAACTGACAACATGTTGCAAGAGTGTGGTGCAGTCCTACAGAATATGCAGTTTGGCAAATGCTAGCAGTGTGATATGCACTCACTGCCATACTGTGTTTAGTCTTCGGTCAAGGACCAATTGAGTGAGAAGCAAGGACTACTGCAGTAATACCAGACAAACTGCACATTATACTATGCAGCTGATGCACAATTGGTGTAATATAATAATGCACAGATGCAAGAGTGAGAGAAAAAGAAGCAGAGCACGGCAGAACACAGCACACATGCAGCATGCTACACAGTACAAGATAAGCACTACATCACCCTCTGTCAAATAACGCAGTGTAATTCTATACAGAAGGCAGATAGTAGCACAGTAAGAATCAACAAGGGAGCTTCTATATGGTTACTCAAATGCTAGAAATAACAGTCAAACATTCTACCATTATCAAAACAAGAAAATACACATTGAATAAGAATATGGTCTCTTCAGTATAAAAATAGTGGATGGTCATGACAGGATCGTTATTGACCCCAAGCCTGCTGAATCAGGGCTGATAGGGGTTAAATGATAGTGCTTAGCTCCAAAGATTTTGTAGATTGCATGATTAAGAGCTATATCTTTTATTTTTGATTAATATCACCTGTTCTTGTACACATGTAAGCATGTAGACATGTATGTGCACACATGTGTGTACATGTATGCATGTATGTGTGTTTGTGTGTCTGTGTTTGTCCCCCCAACATCGCTTGACAACTGATGGTGGTGTGTTTACGTCCCTGTAACTTAGCGGTTCAGCAAAAGAGACCGATAGAATAAGTACTAGGCTTACAAAGAATAAGTCCTGGGGTCGATTTGCTCGACTAAAGGCGGTGCCCCAGCATGGCCGCAGTCAAATGACTGAAACAAGTAAAAGAGTAAAAGAGGGTATATATGTGTCTTTGTGTGCGTGTGTGTGTGTATACCAGGTACAAAACATACATTTGTCCATTATTTATTTTGTCATAAAATAAAAAAAAAGTTTTAGGTGCTGGTTAATGACAGCTTATAGGCTGATTGTTAGATTTTTGGACAAAATATCATTAGATATATTTACAATTCAAAATGGCTACCACTTGATATCACTATAGCCCTTTATCTTTTCTCAACTGTTTTATGGCCTCACAATTCTTCACGCCAGTCATTTTTAATGCTACAATTTGTTCATGTTTTGTCTGTGCTGCCATATTTAATTAAGAGTAAACAATAAAACAAAAAGAATGTTAGGAAACATTGTGCAACATCTGCAACAATTTTTGTGAATTAGAATGTTCCAATTTATGCTTGAATAACGAGTAAATTATTATGTTTAAATAATTGTTAAATGCATATGCTGCACCTGGAATATATCATTGTGCCCCCTACTGTCACTATATCTCTCTCCCATCATATCACCTGTGTAATGAAGGATGGCATCACATTAGATTTGTCCATATTCAATCCCACCAAACTATCACTTCTCTTGACTTTGCCTTTCATCCTTTCGGGGTCAATAAGACAAAAACCAGTTAAGTTCTAGGGTTGATATAATTGACTGAAACCCACCCTCTCCCCCCAAATTTCAGGCCTTGTGCCTATAGTAGAAAGGATTTTTACTAACCATCACTCTTTCTAATTACACCCTCTTATTACTCATTACTGACAGCCATTACCCTGCCTCTCTTATTATTCCCTATCTTTATCGCTACCTGTCACACTCACACACATTATGCCCTTCTTTATCACTCATGTTAGACAGACTTCAGTCTCTCTCCCATCACTTTTCATCATTTCCAGTATTCCCGCTTTTATGACACTATCTCTCTCCCATCCCTCTCTCGCAATCCCACCATACCATTTATGCTGTTTCTATCCAACATCCTTATCAACAACTCTCATATAGCTGTCTATCACTCCATAACTCTCTTCTTTTCCTATTGCTGTATATCACTGCCTTCATTCAGGTTCTCTCCTGTTATTCTTCTACCACTCTCTTGTTCTGTCTCTTTCCCTACACAGATGTGAGTGTACACAAACACACACACTCACACATGTTGTTACATAGCAGATACATGCACACGAATCTATGATATTAGCTCAGCTAAGCAATATATTTAATCAGAAACACCACAAAAACTTAATACATGCTTCTATGAATTTATGTCCATTTGAATTAAACAAAGGCAGTTCAATGACTGGAAAGAGTAAAACATAAAAAAATACATGTGTGTGCGTGTGTGTGTGTGTATGTGTGTGTGTGCTTGCATGTATGTGTATGCATGTGTTTGCATGTGTGTGCATATGTGTGTGCATGTATGTGTACATGTATGTGTGCATGTATGTGTACATGTATGTGTGTACATGTGTGTGCATGTGCCTGTGTGTGTATGTGGGTGTATGTGTGTACATGTGTGTGTGTGCAAGCGTGTGTATTTGTGTGTGTACTTGCATATATGTGTGTGCATGTGTGTGCCCATGTGTAGGTGTGTGTGTGTGTATGCATGTATGTGTGCATATGTGTGCGTGCGTGTGCATGTGTGTGTGTGTGTGTGTGTGTGTATATAAATAATTCACTTGATAGTACTGATCCCAGTACTTATCTCAATCTGGTACTTACTTTATCAATCTCTCTTTGTTGAACCACTGAGTTATGTAGCATAGACAGCAATCAGTTTTTAAGCAGTGTAAACAAAACAAGCAAACACAGACACACACACACATGCACAACAGGCTTCTGCACAATTTCCATCATCATCATTTATGTCTGTCTTTCCCTGCAACAGTGTAAGATTTTCATTTCTTCTCTTTTTACACACTGGGGTATGTTTTACAATGCCTGTAGCACTAGAGACGGCTGTCCCATGTGAAATGAACTAAAGCGTCCCCTCTGCTTTGAAACAGATATTAGATACATTTATATATTCTACAACACAGCTACACCTGTAGCTGTGAGGTAAGAAGTTTGCTTCTCAACCACATGGTTCTGGGTTCAATCCCATTGCATTGCACTGTGAGCAAATGATTTCTCCTATAGCCCTGGGCTGCCCAAAACCTTGTGAGTGGATCTGGAAGCCAAAAACTGAAAGCAGCCCATCATATATATATATATGTTAATGTATATGTATGTGTGTGTGACTCTATGCATGTGTGTGTGTGTGTGTAAGATTGTTTCTTAGTCTTGATATCACATTGTCTGTAAAAGCATGTTTAGCCATGGGAAATATTACCTTACATGGAAACAGAAGAAGGTTGTTGACTGGAAGGGCATCTCTGTCTATAGTGAATTCACCTCAGCAAATTCTGTCTTATCTGTATGAGTATGGAAAAGTGGATGTCAAAACAATGATGATGAGGATGTAAGAGAACACCTCTTGATGTCAATCTGATGAAGTGCCACTCCAATATAATCAACCACAAATATGAAAATGAAACTATTTATGTGTAACGGTGCTAGAAAGAGAGTGGCACTGAAACGACTGTAACAAACGATGATGTCCTAAATTCATTTTTCATATTCTTCATTGGGTTAAACACGTATACATGTGTGTGTGTGTGTGTGTGTGTGTGTGTGTGTGGTTTAGTGATTTGGATATTCAGCTCATGATTGTCAGGTCTTGAGTTTGATTCTGTGTGGTACATTGTGTCCTTCAGCAAGATACTTTGTTTCACATTGCCCCAGTCCACTCAGCTAGCAAAATGAGTAGTACCTGTATATCAAAGGGCGAGCCTTGTCATACTCTGTGTCACACTGAATCTCCCTGAGAACTACATTAAGGGTATGCATATTTATGGAGTGCTCAGCCACTTGCATGCTAATTTCAAGAGCAAGCTGTTCCATTTATCGAACCAACTGGAACAGCTGTTGTTGTAATCAACAGAGTGCCAGTTTTATTCATATATTCATTCATAAGAAGGGGTGCTGAAAAGTTCCTGGCTTTGGGCAAAAGAAAATACAGGAGGATCAATTAATTATGATTTTATTCAGCATATTCCCATCTCAGATTCACACACTTATTGCAGTAGTCCTTCAGTTTTTGTAAGCCCTGTAAAAGAACTCATAAGTTTGGGCCTCCAACCAGGCCTTTTGCTATACCCCTAAAATCAGGAATCTTTCAGCACCCCCTCATGTGTGTGTGTGTGTGTGTGTGTGTGTGTGTGTGTCTGTGTCTGTGTCTGTGTACACACACACACACACACACATGCATATATAGACTCTCTTTCTCTGTCTTGCACACGCACAGACACACACACATGCAGACTCTCTCTTGCACACACACACACATACATACACACAGAAACACGCAAATACACACACACCTCAAGTAGTCACTCTGACCTCTTGAAATGTAAATGTGTTAGTAGTGGAAAGGATACATGGCGCTCTAGAGAAGACGATGTCTTTGTAAAAAGAAAGTGAGATTTGTACAGAACAAGCATGCAGGTTTTATATGACAAAATAAAAATAATAAATAACAAACACATAAAACTGTCTTGCTAACAACAACAACAACAACCCTATTTTGAAATTGTACAAGACATTTTATGGCTAATGTCACCATCTATCCTCTCATATGTCTCGTGCTAGATTTTTATTCGATAAGAGCTATACAATACTTGAGAAAGGTGAACACTGAAGCTGGGAGGGAATTGGAATCAGGTTCAAAACTGAATCACAGACAAGATCAGCTCAACTAGAAAAGAGACAGAAAATTCATTTGTTTCTTCGTTCTTTTTATCTTTTGCTTGTTTCTGTCACTGGACTACAGCCATGCTGGAGCAGTGCTTTGAAGGGTTTTAGTTGAATAAATGACCCCAGTACTTATGTTTTCTTCTGTGTGTGTGTGTGTTGTTTTCTTTTTTTTTTTATTCCACTGGACCCTTTTGCTGAACTACTAAGTCACAGAGACATAAACAAACTGACACTGGTTGTCAAGTGGAGAGGAGAGGGGCAGATTACAAACACGGAGACACACAGAGAGATACACACATATATATGCATATGTACAGACATACATATATACATACACACATATATATATATATACATACATTATGTTCTGAGTTCAAATTCCGCCAAGGTCAACTTTGCTTTTCATCCTTTCGGGGTCGATAAATTAAGTACCAGTTATGCACTGGGGTCGATGTAATTGACTTAATCCTTTGTCTGTCCTTGTTTGTCCTCTCTATGTTTAGTCCCCTTGTGGTCAATAAAGAAATAAGAAACATTAGTACGCTGGACAAAATGCATAGCAGTATTTCGTTTGTCTTTACATTTTGAGTTCAAATTCCACTGAGGTCGACTTTACCTTTCATCCTTTCGGGGTCAATAAATTCAGTACCAGTTGCATACTGGGATTCATCTAATCGACTGGCTCCCTCCCATCAAGTTCAGTCTGATCTGGCAAGATTTCTACAGCTGGATGCCCTTCCTAATGCCAACCACTCCGAGAATGTAGTGGCTGCTTTTACATGCCACCGGCACGAGGGCCAGTAAGGCAGTTCTGGCAATGACATACACACACACACACATACATATGTGTGTGTGTGTCTGTGTGTGTGATGGGCTTCCACACAGTTTCCATCTACGGAATTAACTCACAAGGCATTGGTCTACCTGGGACAATAGTTGGGGTAGAAGTTTCCCAAAGGTGCTATGCAGTGGGACTGAACCTGAAAATCCTTGGGCACAAAGCAAGCTTCTTAACCACACGGCCATTCCTGAGATTAGAGATGACGGAAGGGTCTAAAACCGAAAAATAGATAAAACCAATTCTGTAGAAAAATAGAAAAAAATATAAAATATTGTTGTGTCTTTTTTTTTTTACTTCTTTCACTCATTAGACTGTGGTCATGCTGGGGCATCACTTTGAAGGGTTTTAGTAAAGCAAATAGACACTAGTACATTATTTTTTTTTAAAGCCTAGTATTTATTCTATCAAAAT
>NC_069000.1:34437179-34437764 GCF_001194135.2 Octopus bimaculoides | reverse complement strand
GTTTTAACATCTGTATCTTCTTCTTCTTCTTCTTCTCCATACATTTAGCTTGCATAAGGCTGGTTGACTGAGTGGTGGTTCTTTGACTTACTAAGAAAGAAAAAGAGATGATGACGATGATGATGACGACGACAGTGATGATGTGGAGGAAAACGAGGAGGAGGAAGATGATTACAATGGTGATGATGATGATGATGTTGAGGATGATGGTGGAAGTGATGATGATGATGATGATAATGAGGAGGAGGAGAATGGCGATAGTGATGATGATGTTGGCAATGATGATGATGATGGTGAATACTGATGGTGAGGAGGAAGAGGAAGATGGTGATAATGATGATGATGATATGGAGGAGGAGGACGACAACAACAACTGATGATTGCAATTGTGATAATGGTAATGATGATTGTAATTGTAAACAGCATCATCGTTAACCGTTTAATGAAGTCCATTCTTTTTTTTTTATTTCCCCAAGATGGAATGTGCTAAACGAGAATACAATAAATATGTCATTACTGCATATGTTTTGGTACTTTGACATTTCATCTTTGTATGTGTGTGAGCCCCAGCCTTCTGCCACCACC
>NC_069000.1:34431563-34436555 GCF_001194135.2 Octopus bimaculoides | reverse complement strand
CCAAACTAACCACCACAAACATAGACCTCTTTCTGAAGCAAATTCAAAGCAACTGTATTTCTCAAATAAAACTTAACCTAATGAACCCATTATTTTGTTGGTTTACATGAAGCACTCCCCAATTATTGCCCCACTTTTTACATGAATCGCTACCCCATTATCACCTCACTTTTCTTCAATGCCCCCTTAGAACTTTCCATGCAATACTACCCACTTTGGGAACAACTAGTTTAAAGCACGGATGTTTTGCTGCTATTTCTAGCAGATTGAGCAATAAGCATGAGGCTTCCTCTTTGTTTCATGCTATTTGTCAGTTGTTAAGGAGGCTACAGATAGTTGAGTGGATAGGGTAACAAAGAGCTAGCCCAAAGTCGACAGTTCATATCCTATTATCAGCACTGTATTATGTCTATGGTCAGATTATTTAACTCTTTTGATACCAATCTGCCCAAATCAACCCCTGGTTTTATGGTATAAACTTTCCGTTTTAAATTAACACCTCCCATTATAATTACTTGTTAACTTATCTTCCAAACACCAGCTTATTAGCAACAGAGTTATTTTACTAAATTCTTCACTATTTCCAAAAGTGTATTTTCCAGCATAAAAGTCAAATTTTTCAGACAAAAATTTACAGCCCCCAAAAAAAGACAGGTCAACTTATATATCAAGACAACTTTGGATTCCATAAGTTGTCTTGATTCCATAAGTTGTCTTGATTCCATAAAGATTCCATAAGAAATGCAGCAGGTTTTGGAAACATAAGATGTTCACACTAAACGTATACACTATATACTATATTAACTTGTACGCTGAAAAATACAGTATATCTTGACTAAAATACAGGTCCAAGTAGACAGTGGTGGCTTTATCTTGAATCCGAGAACTTAGTTTCTTCTCTGCTGGACACTTCCTTTATGGTGATAGCATTGATGTCTCTGTAGGCCAATTCTTGCATAGAACAGTTAATGAAGGCATTGACTGCATGGTAATGTTGGTGGAGGACAAGGTTGATTTTGTCGACCCTTTCCCTCCTGTTGTTTCATTTCTTCTTTTTCTCTTCTGGTGGCTTTGAAGTTTTTAGTTCTGATGGTGATGGAACACCACCACTGGGTACAGTCTCAGGCTTGTGATTCAAACAATTTAGGCCTTCAGTCCAGTGGCCTTCAGTGTTGCATTGAGTTCCTTATTTCTTCAAAGAGGGCAACACCGTGGTCTTTTTCCTGAGGTGAGCTCACTGAATAAGACTTGGCATGGAAGCCTTAAGTCTTCCATTCTTGTTAACGTGTCCTGTAGCAAGAAGACGGTGTTTCATGATCAGTGATTTGATATTTTGACTGTTGGCTCTTTCTAGGAATTTGTATGCTCATTTTACAACCACATGGTTTCAGGTTCAATCACACCTCATGACACCTTAGCCAAATGTCTTCTATTATTGACTTGTGCTTTATTCTAGCAACCCTGAAAGGGTGACCAGTAAAGTTAACTTTGCATCTTTCCAAGAGTGATAAAATAAAGTACCAGTCATGAACCAGGGGCTGATATAATCAACTAACAATCCCATTTCACTCAAAATTGCTTGTCTTTTGCTGAAATTAGAAATCATTTAGTTTGTTGTTGCTGCTATTGGTAGGATTTGAACTCAGAATGAAAACAGCCAAAACAAGGACTGCAATGCATTTTACCAGATACTTTAAGAATCCTGCCAATTCAGTACGTTTCTTAAGAAAAATAAAATAAAATAAAAACAAAACACTGATTTCTGTGACTGGATATGAATTCAGTAAACAAGGTTGCTAATGAGCTATTTACTCGGAAGTGTCTATTCAATGTACAAGGTAAACTTCATTACATAATAATAATAATAATAATAATAATAACAACAACAACGATGATAATAATAATAATAATAATAATAATAATAATAATAATAATAATAATAATAAATGATATCAAAACTATCCAAATATCAAAATCTGGAAATATAGATAATCAGAGTGCAGGGAATTGAAACTGGAAACAATCCTGATAATAACAAGTACCCCGGGATTGATGAAAAGAAGATGCAGACAAAAATCTAACCAAAATGACAGAACTGACACGCAAACACAACATAAAGGAAATATTATTAGAAGTTTGAGGTACTCCACATATATTTTAAGGTACTGTACACATATATTATTATTATGTTAAGGCACTGTATGTATATATTATTATGTTAAGGCACTGTATGTATATATTATTGTTATGTAAGGCAGTGCCAATAGAAGAGAAAACAAACAGAGAGACATGCACCCAATGCACTTCAGAGTTGCATGAGGTGTGGCTGCAGGGAAAGCATCCAGTCAAAAGATTAGGGGAGTAGGGAGAGGAACAGGAAGTGGAGGAGGTGGGGGAAGAACAGAAGAGGGGGAGAAACAGGAGAAAGAGGAGGAAAGGAGGAGGCAGAAAAGGAGAAGAAAAGGAGAAGTAAGAGGAAGGGGAGGAGGAAGAAAAGGTGGATAAGAAAAGAAGTAGGAGGAGGAGGAGGAAAAGAAGAAGAAGAAGAAGAAAAAGACGACGACAACGACGATGACAACGACGACGACAACAGCAACAACTAAATGATTTCTAATTTCAGCAAAAGACCAGCAGCTTTGAGTGAAGTAGGGTGGTTAGCTGATTATATCAGCCCCTGGTTCATGACTGGTACTTACTTTATTTTATCACTCTTGGAAAGAAGCAAAGTAAAATAAACCTCAGAAGGATTTGAACTCAGAATGTAAAGAGCTGCAATAAATATCACAATGCTCTAACAATTTCACTAAACCACCATCACTTATATAACAACAACAACAACATTGTTGTCAACTATGTGCACAGAGCCTGAAACATTGTTGGAGGGAGTCCCTTGATTATTTTGACCCCAGTGCTTGGCTGGTACTTATTTTTTATCAACCTGAGAAAGATAATTCTCTTTACTATAGGCAGAAGGCCTGAAACTTTGGTAGAGTGGGGGATATTTAATTAAATCAATTCTAATGATCAGCTGGTGCTTATTTGATTAACTCCAAAAGAGTGAAAGACAAAGTCAGCCTCAGCAGGATTTGAGCCAAGAATGTAATGAGTTCTTAGTTAAGAACTTAGCATTTTGTCTGCCACACTAACAATTCTGTCTGCTCACCACCTTAACTATCATAATCCTTTCTACTACAGGAACAAGGCTTGAAATTTTTGGGGAGGGGACTAATCAATTACATTGACCCTAGTGTTTCATTGGTACTTCATTTATCAACCCTGAAAGAATAAAAGGCAAATTGGCAGAATTTGAACTCAGAATGTAAAGATGGACAGAATACCACAAAGTATTTTGCCTGGTATGCTAACATTTCTGCCAACTAGTCACCTTCTTAACAATAATAATAATCCTATCTATTATTGGCACAAGGCCTGAAATTTAAGGGGAGGGGACTAGTCGATTATATCAACCCCAGTGTCTCACTGGTACTTAATTTATCAACCATGAAAGGATGAAAGGCAAAGTCAACTTCAGCGGAATTTGAACTCAGAATATAAAGACGGACGAAATACTGCTAAGCATTTTGCCCAGTGTGCTAATGCTTCTGCCAGCTCATCACCTTCTTAACAATAATAATGATGCCTGTTATGATGGGTAAAAGGCCACACATTTGAAAGTAATCAACTAAAATTAACCCTAATATATAACATAGAAAACCCATTAGGATTTGCATTAAGAACACAGAAGACAGAAAGTGAAAATAATGTTATTTAGAGTGATGCTCTATAATTTCTGTAACTCTACCATTTTAGTGTTAATACTTATATCAAAACATCAAACCATAGTGACATTTTGTAGGTAATTTCTGTGGTTATGAAGCTTGCTTTGCAAAAATGTGGTTTTGGATCCAGACCCTCTTCATGGTACCTTGGGTGAGAGTCTTCTACTATAGTGTCAGGTCAACCAGTGCCTTCTGAGTGAATTGAGCAGATGGAAGCTGTGTGGAGGTCTGTCATATTTCCCAAAACTATATATGTAAAAGGTGTATTCTACTGTACATCTTTTGAAAGGTTTTAACTGAGGAAGATGCTATGTAAGAGATGAATTGCTTTTTATCTCCTGCAAAATGATCTGAAATGTGTGTATTCTTGCATTCAAAATATTAATATTTGGTTTGACTTTTATTATTATGTGTTTCATGATTTTAAGCCATTACAAGGAAGTCAGTCCTTACTTTGGTTACATAGATACTCTAACAAGGATTTGGAGTGTTCTGTTCTATTGGACCCTGAGTCCAAAAATACTGGTAAAGTGCCTCACTTCTAAGGATAACATGAAATATATATTATATATATATAGATGTAAAGCATTTCAAGCTCGGAGAATTGAACAATCTATCTTGAAATGAGCACTTCGTAGACAGGACTTAACTACAATCCCAGACACTTTTCTGCTTTAAGATATTTGTAAGATATGCAGTAGAGTTTGGTTGTCAAGAGCAGGACTTGCTAGTCATATAAGATCTCATGACAGTATTTATTAATTGAAGAGATGGCCTTCTTCTGTAAAGAAGTGACAATCATCATATATACATACTATAAATATATATACTGTAAATCCTTGAGTATAGTCCGCCCTTGAGTATAATACACAGGGGATTTTTAGGGGGCTGTACCTCTGTAAAACCTAAACCTTGTGTATAATATGCACCCCTTTTCTAACTTGAGTCAAGAAGGTCGATATAACGTCCTTGGTTTGTAAATGTATATACAGTAACGTCCTTTATTATTATTGGATATATAACATAATACAAACATGTAGCTTTTTGTGCACTTTGTTTGCAGAAAATAAAGAAATAACAGTAATAAAGTCAGTGAAAAATAAATATTAAGTAAATTGCCTTTCACATATTTATCACTTAGAAAATTTTGCTTAGAAAATATTTTTCATTTTTAACTTCGTATATAGTACGCACTAGAAATTTTGACCTTTAA
>NC_069000.1:34429142-34431458 GCF_001194135.2 Octopus bimaculoides | reverse complement strand
ACATACACACATATATAAATACATAACAACCATATGTGTATATATAAGCAAACTTACATTTGTTTTGTATTAGAAGTGTCAAAGGTGAAATTTTTGAATGCAGCATTGCTGTTAAAACAGCAGAAATAATGGATAATATTACCCGTATATGGATGTATGCATATTTTTGTGTTTGTGCTTGACTCCACTACCACTTGACAACTGGTGTTGGTTTGTTTACATCCAAGTGACTTAGCAGTCCAGCAAAAGAGACTTATAGAATAAGTACCAGACTTAAAAATATGTACAGGAGTGGATTTGTTCAACGAAAACCCTTCAAGGCTGTGACCCAGTATGGACCTCACCTAGAGGAGCTAAAATTCATTTAAGGATGTACTGGTCAGTCTTGATGAAGCAGGCTCAAGACCAAAGACATTCTGGTCATGACTGTCCTCCTTTTATTTACATCTTGAATGAAGATTTTGGTCCAATGTGTCCTTTTTGTTTTAAGACAGTAAAGTGTGGTTTGAGGGAAGTTTGGTTGCTATATCTAGCAAGTCAAGTGATCACAGAGAGGCTCCATAGTTAACCCAGTACAGAAAAAAAAAATGTTTCTTAGTTTGGTGTGCAAAGCAGTGTATTACAGTGTATAGAGTCAACAAGAATTTAATGTAAAGGGACATTAAAAGGGGACAGCATGGTGTTGTACTGACACATTAAACTCCTTAACATGGAAGGTAATATATCATCTGACAGAAGGAGGAATAATTTCTTTCACACGGCTGTTTTCAAACAAGAAAACAAAATAAAATAAAGATAAAATAAAAATAAAAAGGATAAAATAATAGTAATAAAAAAAAAAAAAATTTTTTAAAAAGCCCTGACTAAAACTGACAAATTTCAATGGGAAATTCAAAAGTCTGCAAATCTTACTTGATAATTCAATTTTGTCAGTGGTAACTTGTGGAAAACCAAAGCCATGTTTAAGAACTTAGATTCTGTTATTAATTAGGCAATATACTTCATGGTAAATCTCTTTCTTCCTATCTTTTCATCAAAAAAAGAAAAATAGGCTCTTTTATGACATGCTATGATATTATTACAGCTTTCATAAAACAACTTCAAAATTGGTTTCCTTTGACCTCCCTCCTCCCCTCCCCCCGTCTCTTCCATCCACCTCACCGTTTCCACCTTAAACTGACATGACAAATTAATAAATAATTATAATATATAGTCTCTAATCTAACAGTCTCCATCATCATCATCATCATCATTAAGGTGGTGAGCTGGCAGAATTGTTAGTGCTGCTGGACAAAATACTTAGCAGCATTTTGCCTGTCACTATGTTCTGAGTTCAAATTCCACTAAGGTTGACTTTACCATTCATCCTTTCAGGGTCGATAAAATAGGTACCAGTCGAACACTGGAATCGATGTAATCGACTCAACCCCTCCCCCAAAATTGCTGCCCTTGTGGCCAAATTTAAAACTATTATTATTATTATTATTATTATTATTTACAAAGAATAAGTCCTGGGGTCAATTTGCTTGACTAAAAGCGGTACTCCAGCATGGCCGCAATCAAATGACTTAAACAAGTAAAAGAATAAAAGAGTAAAATAACAAGAAAAACTGATGACTGTGAAATCATTAAAGATGATGACATCAGAAAGAGAGACGTTTCAAAAACTTGACTTGCATTTTTAATGTAGATGTAACATATAGGCATGGTTGTGT
Source organism: Octopus bimaculoides (assembly GCF_001194135.2). Lineage (NCBI taxonomy): Eukaryota > Metazoa > Mollusca > Cephalopoda > Octopoda > Octopodidae > Octopus > Octopus bimaculoides. Next base: position 34,429,743 of record NC_069000.1, on the reverse strand, counting down.
GGATAAGAAGCTCTCTTTACAAACATGTAGTTTTGGGTTCAGTCCGACAGCATGGCATCTTGGGCAAATGTTTTCAACTATAGTCCCAAGCCAATCAACATCTTGTGAATGGATTTGTTAGACAGAAACTGTGTAGAAGCCCATTACATATATATATTTAAGGCAGCGAGCTGGCAGAAATGTTAGCGCACCGGGCAAAATGCTTAGCGGTATTTCGTCTAATGGCTGATAGAATACATATCAGATTTATAAGTAAGTACTGGGATTGATTTGTCTGGCTAAACCTTTGAAGGCAGTGCCCCAGTATGGCTGCAGCCCAATGATTGGTGGTGGTGGTAGTGGTGGTAGTGAAGTGCATGAACATAAAAAATATATATAGATATGTGTGTGTCTTTGTATTTATGCTTCCATCCACCATCACCACCACCATATCTATCTATCTATCTATCTATCTATCTATCTATCTATCTATCTATCTATCTATCAGTATCTATACATATATATATATATATTATATATATATATATATATATACACACACACACACACACATATATATATATACATATATACTCAACAAAGGGAGGTACATGGCTTAGTG
>NC_069000.1:34427761-34427924 GCF_001194135.2 Octopus bimaculoides | reverse complement strand
ATATATATACCCACACATATATGTATATATCTATATATATCTGTATACATATATATACATATGCATATATATGTGTGTATGTGTGTATATATGTATATATATATAGATATGTATATGTATATATGTGTGTATATATCTCTATATATACATATGTATATATATA
>NC_069000.1:34420867-34425254 GCF_001194135.2 Octopus bimaculoides | reverse complement strand
GTGTGTATGTATATATGTGTGTGTGTGTGTGTGTGTGTGTGTGTGTATATCTTCTATAATAAATGCGAAAACTAATTTCTGTGTGTCAGTGTGTCACACTTAGACCCCCCCCCTCCATCACTATTCACTGATACTCCTACTATTCCTCATGATGGGGTGTGAGTAATAGCAGGAATAGAGATGGTGTAGGCAGTGGCAAAGACAGACAGAGAAAGAGAAAGAAAAAGAGAGGGAGCGAAAGAGGAACAAAGAAATTTAGGGAGAGTTGGTGATGTTTTATTGAAAGTAGTGTTGATGGTGGCAGTGGGAGTAATGATAAAAGACAGAGAAACAGTGGGTGTGTGAGAGAAAGAGGGGGATGATGTACAACTTTCTTTAACCATGTCTCTTTGATAGAAATTCCTGTCACCAACATACTGAACACTATCACTTTTGTTTTATTTTTTGCTTTCTTTAATACACACACACACATACACACATAAATAAAATGCATTTTAATTGAAATAAAGTTTCCCCAAATTAAACATATCTGATATAATAAATGTGAATGTCAGTGTGTCACACTTTTTCAACTTTACTCCTAGAGGGCATAGCCCAACATATGCCATTTTGGAATCAGGCTGACTTTGTGAATAAATTTAAAATATTCCAGGCTGAATCCAGACCCACAATTCTGAAATTTTGGATTACCAAGTTTTCATTACTGTGATTGTTTATGGCGATTTTTTTTATGTCACTTTTTATGTCACACACACACACATTCTCTCTGTCAGTCTTGTTCATTTCAGTTTTGTTGAACTGATTTTTGCAACCAATTTTCTTAACCAAACTAAAACATTTACCTGCTATTTTACAACCTTTCATTTCAAAGCCTTTCCAATCTTTCAGAAGAAACAACCTTTGCATACAAGCAAGGCAGTCAAAAACATATATATATAAAAAGTAAATCTCTTTAAGTCTGGAAATATAAAATTTATAACATAAGTTATAAATACCGTCAATCTATAAAACACAGTTTATAAATGTGTTTGGTTCAGCAGAAGGTGTGTTTTTTAATGGTTTTCTGAAATTTGACAGCGAAAAAATGTTTTTTAGCTCTCGTGGTAAAATATTATTCCATAAGTTAATACTGTTATAAATAAAGCATTTTTGACAACTTGATACTTGAGAAAAGGGCGTTTCAAAATTCACCATCATGGAGAAAGAACTTTATTGCAAGGTACCTTCAATAACAACCATGCATCAACAGAATTAAAGGGTGTTGGTCATTGTTGGAAGTGCAAAGATGAGGTAGGTAGTACATCAGTTGTGGCTATGGCAAAGGATACGGATGAAGACCCTACTTTATGCACACCAGCTGGTTTGGTGGAAGTCATTGGAATAAAACAGGGAAACCTATTTGCTTCTATGGATAGTTGTGTTTCTTGTTTATTCCTAATCACATCGATCTGGTAATCATTTACTATAATAGTAACCTTAGAAATATTAAATTATTGAACCAATGACAGCATTTCCATGTGGTTGCATGACCTATTAGAAATAATAGCTGTCCTAAAACAAAGAAAAAGACTCACTGGATAATGTGATCCAAGATACTCATAAAAGGATGGAATGGTCATAATTGGAATGCCTTTAATCATAGGTTTATTTGATCAGGATTGACCTGAGGTCAATAACATAAATATTAATAACAATCGTAGCCAGTACCGCCTGACTGGCCCTCGTGCCGGTGGCACGTAAAAGCACCCACTACACTCTCGGAGTGGTTGGCATTAGGAAGGGCATCCAGCTGTAGAAACTCTGCCAAATCAGATTGGAGCCTGGTGTTGCCTCCTGGTCCACCAGTCCTCGGTCAAATCGTCCAACCCATGCTAGCATGGAAAGCGGACGTTAAATGACGATGATGAAATATTAGTAATAAATTTTGGCACAGGTCCAGCAATTTTGAGAAAGGGATTAAGTTGATTACATCAGCCCCAGTATTCAACTGTTACTTATTTTATCGACCCCAAAAGGAAGAAAAGTAAAGTCAACCTTGGTGGAATTTGAACCCAGAATGGAAAGACAGACAAAATACCATTAAGCATTTTACTCAGCATGCTAACAATTTTGCCAGCTCACTAACTTAGATATTGAAACAGCAGATGTTTCATTAATCTAGTTCAGATCAAACTATTAATTAGTTACATCAAAATTTTAAAATTGGATTATTGATGAATAAAATGCCTCATGGTGTTCAGTTGGATAAGGTCTGTCTCCTGATAAGCATTAAACTGAGACAAATTTTATGGATCTACTGCAGGCATTTTTGATCTCCGTCTGTTATGCCACCAAAGTACCAGCCATTTGCCTCAGCATGCTGTCCTTAATATCATCAAACATAGTGGGACATGTTGTCACTTGCCAGGAACATTTAAGTTTGCATGAGGAATAAAAGAAAGAACAGGCAGTTATGCACAATGTTTTACCCTTCAAATTACTCTGCCCACCCAGAAGCAGTTGTGGAGTCCAATTTTATATAAAAACAAAAACTAGACCAGAATGAATATAAATGTTCTGTAATAGTTCCAACCTTATAAACAAAAATGGTAGAGGAACTTTCATCTCAAAAGGACAAAAGGCAACGTTGGCCTCAGCAGGATTTCAACTCAGATCATAGGGAGTCAAAAACGAACACCACAAGGCACTGTGTTTGATGCTCTGCTGAGCCATTCAATTTACTGCTTTATTTCTAAAATATAAGATATAATTTTTATGGAACATTAGACATGGGTGTGGCCATGTGGTAAAAAGTTTGCTTCCCAACCACATGGCTCAGAGTTCAGTCCCATTGCATGGTACCTGCATCTTGGCAAGTGTTTCTACTATAGACCAAAGCCTTGTGAGTGGATTTGGCACATGGAAAATGAAAGTAACCTGTCATATATATATATGTGTGTGTATGTACATATATATATTCATACACACACACACACACACACATATACACATACATAAATGTGGCCATTCATCATGTTGAACCATTAATCCCTACACATTTTCTTTCTCTCTTCATTTTTTTTTCATTCTCTTTCCATATTTTCCTCTCAATCCTTTCCACCAAAGAGCAGAGGCTCAAAACATCAAAGACTTTTCCATTCTTCCCAAGTGTCAAACTAATACATCTGCATGTTCCTTCACTTGTTTTCCTCTTTTGATTTCTGTAAATTCAAACTATATATATATATATATATATATGTATGTATGTATGTATGTATGTATGTATGTGTGTATGTGTTGTATGTGTGTGTGTGCATGCGTGTGTATGTGTGAATGAGTGTTTGTGCCTCCTTGTCTTGACATCACGTGGTGATTGTGAAATGATTATCACAGTCATACAGGCAATGTCATTCATTTCCAGTATTCTGTGAGAACATATGTCTGGCCATAGAGAAATATTACCTTGCTTGGAAACAGGTAAGAGTTGACAACAGGAAGGGCATCCCATTGTAAAAAAATCTGCCGCAATAAATTCCATCTAACCCATACAAGCATAGAAAAGTGGACATTAAAATGGTGATGATGAGGAGGAGGAGGAGAGCAACAACAATAATGATGATGATATGTCTGTAGAGTTAAGATGCTGGCCTACACATCACGTTGTCATGCAAAATTTTACTGTAACAAGAAATTGAATTTTGCTCTTGAGCAATGCCACATAACTGTTTGTTAACACATAATGCCACCCAAATTCACACCCTGCCATTTTATTATTGTTTAATCAGTTACTGTAGGAAGAATACCACGCTTAAAGACAATTGATCCATGATGAGACGGGGAGCTGAACCAGCTAGAAATAATAGTCAAATTCCAACAAACATACCATACAGTCTTAGTAAGAGGAAAGATACATTAGTCATTATAGTGCTTGATACACAAAAAGACAGGATGGTCACATATGGAATGTCTGATCACATTTCTGCTCAACCAAGGCTGATTTCGGTCTAAACGACAACTACAACAGCAGTGTATCAACAAAAGATCTTTGAATCAATGACACAGCCTATTGTAATTCTTTAATCTGCTGCAAATAACAGCCAAATCTCCCTCAAATCACAGACTGTGGTCTTAAAAGGGATAAAACACCTTGGATAAGACATCTTAGATGCACTATCTAAAAAAAAAAAGACAGGATGGTCATGGCGAGAATGCCCTTCATCATGATCATGAGCATGCATAATCAGAACCAACTTCAAAGCTAATTGACAACCACAGACGATTCATAGAATATGCAAATAGAAATGTACATTAAAGATAAATGAGTCATCCACTATCTTTGGCCGAACAAAGATGGAAAACTGGGAATGTAAATCACTAATATATATATATATATATATATATATATATA
>NC_069000.1:34414728-34420767 GCF_001194135.2 Octopus bimaculoides | reverse complement strand
GTGTCTTTGTTTGTCCCACTACTTAACAACTGGAGTTGGTTTATTTACATCCCTGTAACTTGGCAGTTTGGCAAAACAGACCAATAGAATAAGTTCCAAACTTAAAAAAAACAAAACAAAAACTCTAATGACTGAGGATGATTTGTTTGACTAAAACCCCTTTAAGGTTGTGCCCCAGCATGACCACACCCCATTGGCTGAAACAAGTAAAAAGATAAAAAGATTAAAAAAACTTCTCTTGTCACATTCACTAAACACTGAAGAAATAAAAATACAAATAAACAAATAAATAACCATAATTGAAAGCAAGTAACTCAAGGTGGTTGTTATTAAATCATATATTTTCCCACGACAAAACCTCAATAAATTTATTATTCCTTATTAGATTAGGATTCAGAAAGAAAGCTGAATGTATTATTAAATTAAGAACTGAGAAAGGGGAGTGAATGGAAAAGGATAAGAAAACAAACAAAATTCTATATTTCATTCTACGTCTCAGTATTCTGCTTACCCAAAGTCTGATAATGTAGTTGTTCCTCTGTATAGTGTCTATCCAAAACAAAGGACATTGTCATAAGAGGTCATTTATCTCTGGAAGCTTTCTTTGACTCAGTAACCAATTTCCTTACATCAAATTGGTAGAGTTGCCAGCTTAAATAGCAGAGATCACCTGACCATCAAGTTGAGTCATGTGACTGAGATGATGGTAGTTCATGTTGGTGTGGGCAGAAGTTGAGAAATCATGGTTTCATTCATTAGCAGCAGACACTAACAAACAATATGGCAGCCATTTTTGTTTTTTTTTTTGTTTTTCTAACATGAGGAGCAAGTTTTCCCAGTTGCCTAACTCATAAAATCAGAAGAGATTTGAGATTTGAAGCCACATGCATCACAGAACTTTTTTATATAATAATTAATTCAAGATTGCTTAATCAAACTGATATTATCTTCATCATAAGTAACAGATAGGCTTCCTTCAATGCATCTCGCTTGCTGTTCAACTAGATCATGTGCTTGCATCAATGCTATCAACTTTTTAAGCATGGCATTAAGTGACTGCAACAATTTCATTCTCATAGTGTAACTTATCTTCTCAATGAATTAATCCACTATTACATTATCAGTAGTATACTTATCAAAATCCCATGCTTATGCATCTGTTTTTAGTTGAGAAACATAACTGAGGGGTATTTGTCCTGGGGTAAAATAAACTGGGATATCATCCTCTCAAAACTCAAATTATTTCTCTGTGCTGAATTAATTATTATGTAAAAAAAGTTCTGTGATGCATGTGGCTTCAAATCTCAAATCTCTTCTGATTTTATGAGTTAGGCAACTGGGAAAACCTGCTCCTCATGGCGTTGCATTTACATAAGTTAATTTGCCATCGTTTAATATATGATAAATTTCAAGGTTTCCCCACTTTTAATATGTAATGGAACCACCAATTTTTGTTGACATCTATCATAGTTATCTTGAGTGTTAAACAACAACTTTGGTAATACAGTTCTATATTTAAGAGAGGAGGAATTATGTACATTATTTACATTATTTATCTTGTTTAGCTAGCAGATGGGAACAGAAACCTCTGCTTGGCGAGTATGTGGCCCGTAGCAAACAAGCTGATGTCGACCAGAAACGCACACATCAGTGGTTACGAAGTTCAGGGTTAAAAGCAGAGAGTGAAGGTTTCATATTGGCTGCTCAAGACCAAAGCTTATTAACCGGGAACTACCAAGCCAATGTGATGAAAAATGGAGCTGACCCAAAATGCCGATTCTGTAACGATGCGATTGAAACTATAGACCACCTAATCTCAGGGCATAGAGTTTTAGCACCTGTAGAATATAAAGTAAGACATGACAGAGTTGGTCAGTATTTACACTGGACAATATGTCGGCATTACAAAATCAAAACCGCTGACAAATGGTATAAACACCATCCTGAAGCTGTGACTGAGGGAGAAAATGTATCGATTCTCTGGGACTTCCCTGTACATACCGACAAAACTATAAAAGCTAATAAACCAGATATTATTATAAAAGACCAGACAAAGAAGAAGTGTTTATTAATTGACATGAGTATTCCCTGTGATCATAATATGGCGGCGAAAGAATTTGACAAGATCAGTAAATATAAAGACTTGCTAATAGAAATTGAAAAAATGTGGCACCTCAAGGCGACTACCATATCAGTGATTATAGGGTCTCTAGGAATGATGAAAAAAAAGGTACTGAAACCTATTTGAAAATGATACCAGGCTTACCATCTCTACAGGAAGTGCAAAACACCGTGTTAACCGGAACGACTCATGTACTGAGAAGAGCATTATCGCTGTGATAACAACATCCATTCATGAATTTATAAATAAATTTGGGTTTGATTCATTTGACTAAACCTCTTCAAGGCAGTGCCCCAGCATGGCCACAGTCTAATGACTGAAACAAGTAAAACAAAGCATCCAGTCCACACTGTGAAGTGGTTGGCATTTGGATGGGCATCCAGCCATAAAAACCATAACCAACACAGACACAGTAGCCTGTTGTAGTCTTCTACCTGGCCAGCTACTGTTAAGCCATCCAACCCATGACAGCATGGAAAACGGACGTTAAATGATGACGACGACGACGACGATGATGATGATGATGATGATGAATGAGTGCTGGTAACAGGGTAAAAACTGCTCCATTTTACTTTCTGATTGCCTTTTCAACATTCTACAGACCTTACCATCACATACACATACAAATACATACACACACACACACACAAGCAGATGTCCTCTATGCTGGGTTTTCAATATGCTTCTGTTATGCATATCATATTGTTGTTGTTGTTAGCAAACATGCTTTTTATCATTTTATTATTGTTACCTGTTTTCTTCTCCAGATTGACGACGAAGAAAAGACTATTTTTATTGAAAACCTGGTAGAGCGACAGCATTGCAGTTGGTGTTGCTGTTGGTGGCACTGGTTACAGTAGTAGTGGTGGTGGTGTTGACTGGTGATGGTGGAGGAGGATGGTGATGATGGTGGAAGTGGTGGTGGTGGAGGATGGTGATGTTGGTGGTAGTGGTGTTAGAGATGGTGGTGTTGGTGGTGGTAAAAGTGGTGGTGATGATGATGATAAAGGTGGTGGTGGTGATGATGATGGCGGTGATGATAAGCCTGATGGTGGTGGTGATGATGATAAGCCTGATGGTGGTGGCGGTGGCAGTGACGGTGGTGGTGGTAGCAGTGGTGATGATGGTGGTGGTGGTGGTGGCAATGATGATAAGCCTGGTGGTAGTTGCTGATGGTGGTAGTTGCTGTTGCTGAGGTGGTGGTGGTGGCTGGTGGTGGTGTGGTAAGAACACTGACACCACAACAGATGACTGACCTTGGCCAGAACATTCGTATCAGTTGACAATAGAGATGTGTTTAGTGTGTTTAAAAAGCAAATTAAAAAAAAAAAAACTACATAAATGTTTGTTATGGATTATTTCAATAAGGCTTTTTTTATTCAGCAGAATCTAGAGAGAGAAATAAAGAAGGCGGGGGGGAAAGGGGTCGGAGGTTGGAGAGAGAAAAACAGGGTGAAGGAAAGAGCCAGAACAAGCAAGCATTAAGAGTTTATGTAAGATTAGTTAAATAACAATGTCGATATCACACAAGACAATAATAATGTTCTGGTATAACCATGTAATGATGACAATAATAATTTTTTCCAACTATCGGCCCAAGGCCTGAAAGTTTGGGGTAGTGTCTTTCTCATGTGTCGGCTGTTCCATTAATTAAACCATCTGGGACACTTGTCATCATAACTGATGGAGTTCCAGTTTTTATAACACCATTATATTGGCAATATGACATAACACAATATGACATAACAACATGACATAACACAATTACAATGAGAAAATGTCATAATGTTATAACACTGACAATATGTCATAAGGCTATGTCATAACCGACATGTTGTAACACTATAACATTGTTTTCTATTCTAAGCACAAGGCCCGAAATTTTTGGGGAGTGGGGGGGGGGCAGTCGATTAGATCAATCCCAGTATGCAACTGGTACTTAATTTATCAACCCTGAAAGGATGAAAGGCAAAGTTTACCTCAGCAGAATTCGAACACAGAACGTAAAGACAGACGAAATACCGCTAAGCGTTTCACCCGGCTTGCTGACATTTCTGCCAGCTCACTGCCTTAGTAACACTATAACATTGACAATATGATATAATGCTTTCGAGTAAAGACCCCCTTCAGTCATGGGTGACCAGAGGATTGCACCTAGAAAATTACCCTCCGAGGCACAAGTCCAGGCAAGGTTGTTCATGAAAGACCGGCAGTTGCCCATGTAAACCAGTCTCCCCTCTCCATGTTATTATATGTACATAGGGTAAAGGATAAAGAGCCCTTCTGGTGATGAATGACCATGGGATTGTACCAAGAAAGTTACCCTCTGAGGTACAAGTCTGGGCAAGGTTGTTTTATGGGAGACCAGCAGTCGCCCATGCATTCCAGCCCCACCTCTTCAAGCCGCTGATGTTTTTCAAGGGAAAGGCAAAGGCTTGACACTTGTGACATCGCAACTCATTTCTACAGCTGAATGTACTGAAGCAACGTGAAATAAAGTGGCTTGCTCAAGAACACAGCACACATCCTGGTCTGGAAATTGAACTCTATATCTCATGATTGTGAGCCTAATGCTCTAACCACTGAGCCATTCACCTTCACATAATGCTATAACACTGACAATATGTCATAAGAACATAATTATTCTTTTCTACTCAAGGCACAAGGCCTGAAATTTTGGAGGAGGGGGCCAGTCGATTAGATTGACCCCAGTATGCAACTGGTACTTAATTTATCAAGATGCAGCTACTAAGATGATGGCACATGGCGTAGTGGTTAGGGTGTAGCACTCATGATTGCAAGACCGTGGTTTCAATTTCCAGGCCAGGTGGTGCATTGTGTTCTTGAGTTAAAAAAACACTTTATTTCATGTTGCTTCAGTTTACTCAGCTGTAAATGAGTAACCCTGTGATGAACCAGCGTCCCATTTAGGGGAAGTGCTATGATCTTCGAAGGGGCTGATGATGATGATGATGATGATGACGATGATGACAATGATGTTGATTACGACAATGATGATGATAATGATGATGACAACAACGATGATGATGATGACGACATCAATGACAATGATGATGATGGCAATGATGATGATGATGATGGTGATAAGCAACCAAGGACAGGGTCTTTGAATGTGCATATGCCATATTCCTGGTTAGTAAACATTATTAATTCTCAACAGGCCTTCACATAGCAGAAGTTAAACTACATAAAGTGATCAAAAAGAAGAAAAAAGAAAAGAAAAGAAACAATGTTTTGTTTTCCTTTTCTTCTTTTTCCTTCACAATATAACAAAGACATTGCAAGTGAAAGATGTCAATTGTTTTGAACCTACTCTATCGTATATAAACAAGTTTATAGCTTAACATTAATTCTAAATGAGGTTAATGGGAACAGATCATTGTGTGGCTTTCATTAACTGATTAATAACTAATTATTTTATATACTATTTGTATTTGTATTAAACACATGGCAAAATGATTTGACTCATATAGCTACATGATTATGCATATACAGACATAAACATGCACATGTAATATATATATATATATTAATACATATTACACATATAGGCATATATGCTCTGTAGTTGTACAGACATACAAGGGTGGCGAGCCGGCTGAATCATTAGCACATAGGGCAAATTGCTTAGAGACATTTCATTTGTCTTTACGTTCTGAGTTCAAATGCTGCCAAGGTTGACTTTGCCCTTCAACCTTTCAGGGTTGATAAAAAAGTAGCAAGCTGATTTTATCCCTTCCCTGAACTTGCTGGTCTAGTGTCAAGACTTGATATCAATGCGTGCATGCGTTTGTCCATCCGTTCATTCGTACGTACATACATACATACATACATGCTAAGATAGTGTTGTTGAGTCTAGTTGTGTATGAACTAAAACTGATGCAGCAAATGGTTAT
>NC_069000.1:34411009-34411850 GCF_001194135.2 Octopus bimaculoides | reverse complement strand
ATATACACACACACAAACATATATACATGTATGTATGTATATCTCTCTCTCTCTCTCTCTCTATATATATATATATATATTTGACTGAGGGCTGGCAAGCCAGAAGGCTGAACCAGGTTCCAATCTGATCTGGCATTTGTAGAAACTTTGCCAGATCAGATTGGAGCCTGGTGCAGCCTTCTGAGTTGCCAGCCCTCAGTCAAACCGTCCAACCCATGCCAGCTTGGAAAGCGGACGTTAAACGATGACGATGATGATGATATTTAGATACATGCATGTTTGTATATATATATGTGTGTGCATATATATATACATATATATAGATATATATACAGTAATCCCTCACCATATTGTGGTTCACCTATCATGGTTCACCTATTGCAGTTTATTATTTAAGCTTACGTCAATTCCTCCATTGTGTTGTTTTGCATTTGTAATAAAGTAAATATATTCAAATTATAAAAATAATTTTCAAACAATATACAGTACAGTACTGTTTCTACTTTGCAGATTTTCACCTATCGCAAGGGGTTTTGGAATGTAACACTTGTGATAGTTGAGGGATTACTGCATATCTAAGATATACAAATGCATGTATGTATGAATATATATACATACATACATACATACATATATATATATATATATATATATGACTAAATAGATATGTACTCACACATACATACATATAGATTTATGCATGTATTTTCTGTGTGTGTGTATGTGTGTGTGTGTGTGTGTAAGTGAATGTGTGTCTAGCATAAACTTTCACATGCACGTTAACGTTAAGAAATCCATAAATTAGAAATCACTGAGTCACTACATCAAGCTACCATACTTT
>NC_069000.1:34408581-34410190 GCF_001194135.2 Octopus bimaculoides | reverse complement strand
GAACCTGGGATCTTTAAATCATTGGTCTAACACTCTTCCAACTTTATCTTTTTCCTTTTATTTGTTTCAATCATTAGACTGAGGCCATGCTGGGGCACCATGTTGAAAAGAAGGCAAACCAGCCACTGGATGCCGAAACTCGGGATTGAACCTGGGATCTTTAAATCATTGGTCTAATACTCTTCCAACTTTATCTTTTTCCTTTTACTTGTTTCAATCATTAGACTGTATGTGGCCATGTTGGGGCACCACTTGAGGAATTTTAGTTGAATGAATCAACCAGTACATTTTCTCTTTGTAAGCCTGGTACTTATTCTATTGGTCTCTTTTGCTAAACTGCTAAGTTACAGGGATGTAAATACACCAACACCAGTTACCAAGTGGTGGACAAACATAGAGACAAAGACACACATATGTATATATGGCTGGCTTCTTTTAGTTGCCAGCAACTAAATCCACTTACAAGGTTTTGGTTGGCCCAAGGCTATAGTAGAAGACACTTGTCCAAGGTGCCACACAGTAGGACTGAACCTGGAACCATGTGGTTGGGAAGCAAACTTCTTACTACACAGCCATGCCTCTACCCATTCAATCACATTTTAAAAAATTAATCGCATGTTAGTTTGTAGCTTCAAGATTTTACAGAGTTGATTGTTTACTTTTAGAATGACATTGCAGGGTAAGTGTGAGAAGACAGATCTGACCAATTTGAACATAAAGCAGATAGAATATTTGGTCTAGATATGTCCGTTTTCTGTGCTGTCATAGGCTGGAGGGTTTGACAGGAACTAGTAAGGCCAGAGGGTCAAACCAAGCTGCCTTGTCTGTTCTGGCTTGGTTTCTATGGCTGGATACTCTTCCTAACACCAACCAACTTACAGAGTGTACTGGGTGCTCTTTTTACATGGCACCATCACCAGGTGTGTGTGTGTGTGTGTGAATGTTTCTGTCTCCTAGCCTTAGCATCACACGATAGGTGTAAATGAGAGTCACAGTCATACAAAGTAGTATCATTCATTTCCAACATAATGCATGAACATGTCTGGTCACGCGAAATATTAATCACCTTGCTTAGAAATGAGTGTTGGCAACAGGAAGGGTATCCACCTGTCAAAAGTCAACCTCAATAGATTCTGTGAGTCTAACCCATGCAAACATGGGGAAGTGGACATTAAAATAATGATGATGATGATGATAATGATGATGGTAGTGATGATGATGTACCAAGGTGCCTTGAGGAAAAAAAAAAACACGGGTGTAATTATGTTAATTTATGGCACCAGATTTCGCATGGAGTTATGTAACCGGTGAACTCGACGATATCGGAATGAATGCATGGCTCCATGAGTTCGTCAACAAAACACCTTTGTATCTAAGAAACATTTGGAACCAAAACCAAAAATGAGCCAAAAAAAAAACAACAACACTATACATACATATATACAAATATAATGTATATGTGTGTGTGTGTGTGTGTGTGTGTGTATGTTATAGTGCAAATATATATATGAGAAGGGAAAATAGCTTTCTTAGTAGGAGGTAGTAATAAAATCTCAACAAATGAACGTTCTCTGAATTAAGAGCATTGTATGGAGGAATGTTTATTTAA
>NC_069000.1:34404744-34407830 GCF_001194135.2 Octopus bimaculoides | reverse complement strand
CAGAATGGTTGGCATTAGGAAGGGCATCCAGCTGTAGAAACTCTGCCAGATCAGATTGGAGTGTGGTATAGCCATCTGGTTCACCAGTCCTCAGTCAAATCGTCCAACCCATGCTAGCATGGAAAGCAGACATTAAATGATGATGATGATGTATGTATGTATATATACTACGTGGTCTGATCAATAAGTATCCGGATTGCTGCCATAGTAACGAAGCTAAAGCATGCAGAGTGAAGCTGCTTAGCAAAGGTTGATCTTGAACTCTGCTGTGCATGTGCACTAAGTCTTAATGTTCTAGCTCACTTCTGCTGTTTACAGCAGTGCTTGGAAGGAAAGTGTGTAGCGTGTGATAGCCATATTGACCATGACAGAGAAAGTTGTCATGGCAATACCTGCTCAGAGGCTTGCGCAAAGTTGTGGAAAGTGTTTGGAGAGGAGTGTATGAGCTACACAGAAGTGTACGAGTGGGTCAGACGTTTGAGTCAGGTCACACCTGCACCTGTTCTTGTTGTTGCTGTTTAGTTTGAGATTAAACCTGACTAAGTAGACCTATGGCCAAAGACATTCTAGCCTATGACCATTCTGTCTTTTAAGAGGTGTCTTGGAGTACATCACAGTTTCATGTCCATTCTCCTTGCTGTCTGGAGTCAGGTCTCAGTCAGAGTTATTGCCCTTGCAGGGGTGGTTGGCAGTGGTGGTGGTGGGACCATGTTTCACTTGTGCACTTATTTTTCGGCAAGGTTTCTACATCCATATGCTCTTCCTAACATTAAATACTTTACAAATTACAGGCACAGGTGTAACTCTGTGGTTTAAGAAGCTTCCTTCCCAACTATAGGGTCTTGGGTTCAGTCCTGTTGAATGGCACCTTGGGAAAGTGTCTTCTATTATAGCCCCAGGCCAACGGAAACCTTGTTAGTGGATTTGGTTCATAGAAACTGAAAGAAGCCTGTCAAAGTTGTATGTATGTGTATTTATATATATATATTTGATTAATGAGAGAGATGGAAGATATGAGAATGTTTATTGATCATTATAATTGCTTTGACCCATTTTCTGTTTCTCTCATTAATCAAATACCCAATGAACACTGTGAAAATGAACATGCTTTACTAGTAAGCTAGCAGGTGCATATCATATGATTTATTATCAAATAATATCTGTGTGTGTGTGTGTGTGTGTGTGTGTGTGAGGGCACATACATACATACATACATACATATATATAAACACATACGTGTGTGTGTGTGTGTGTGTGTGTGTAGCCTTGTCCAGACTTCAGATGATGGTTGTAAAAGAGCATCACCATCATACAATTGAGGTTGTTCAATTCTAGTCTTCCATTGCAAACATGTCTGGCCATGGGGAAATATTACCTCGGTTGGAAACAGAAAGGGCATCAGGCTGTTGAAAAATCTGCCTCAACAAATTCCATCTGACCCTTGCAAGCATGGAAAAGTGGCTGTTAAATGATGACAATGACAGCAACAATGGTAATGATGATGATTACAATGATGATGATGATGATGATGATTAGATTCATTTCCTCATGACACTAACCCTAGAAATGCTGTTGTGTCCTCAACAAGAGAAGACTAACAGATCCTCTTGAACTTAGGATGTCTTGGTTCATCTGACAACCACTTTAGAGAATGTACTAGAACATTCTATCATTGTACTAGCACTAGAGGGCTTACCCTGTACCTTGTAAGTCAAGAGGGTTCCTGCCGCTTTATGTTCTCCCTCTGTGAAGGAGGTGCATCACAAGAATGAAGTTACAATTCCTGGACCAGAGGGATTAGTCTCCTTGTACAAACTGCTAACAAGGATGTAAACAAACCAACACCAGTTCACAAGTGGTGGTGGTGGTAGTGGTGGGACAATTACAAAGATGCACACACACACACACACACACACACGTGGGCATGCGAGCGCAAGCATACACATGTATATGACGGGCTCGGGCTTCTACACAGTTTCCATCTACTGAATTCACTCATAAGGCATTGGTCAGTCTGGGGCTATAGTAGAAGACATTTGCCTAAGATGCTGCATAGTGGGACTGAACCTGAAACCACATGGCTGCAACGTGAACACAGCCATACCTACACCTCGTGCAAACTCCACCCAGTTTCACTTTGCCTTTTATTATTCAAATTCCTTCTTTCGTGAGTCATACTGACCCATAAGGGCCCGTTTCCCAGTTCCTATGGCACATATATTTTCCCACCTGGATGTGACATCGGTCCATCACAGGATTACTCATTTTTGCCAACTAAGTGTCCTGTAGCAGTGTGAAATGAAGTGTTTTGCTCAAGAACACAATACATCGTCCAGTCCAGGAATTGAAACCACAATCTCATGATCATGAGTTCAACACCCTAACCACTAAGCCATGTGCCTCCACAAAAACGATAAAGATCCTTTCTGAGTCATGTAGACTAATAAAGCTGGTTTTCTGGTGTCTGTGGTGCAAATATTCCCCACCTGGATGGGCTGCTGGCCCTTCACAGGATTACTCACTTTTGCTGGCTGAGTATCCTGTAGCAATATGAAATGAAGTGTTTTGCTCAAGAATACAACATATCGCTTGGTCCAGGAATCGAAACCACAATCTTATGATCATGAGTCGCACACCCTAACGACTAGACCATGTGCCTCCACAAAAAGGATAAAGATTCTTTCTGAGTCATATAGACTCATAATGCTGATTTCCTGGTTTCTGTGACTCATATATTCCCCACCTGGATGGGACGCCAGTCCACCATAGGACTGCTCATTTTTGCCATGTGAGTGGACTGGAGCAACATGAAATGGAGAGTTTTGCCCAAGAACACAATACATCACCCAGTCCAAGAATCAAAACCACCATCTCACAATCATGAATCCAACACCCTAACCACTAATCCATGTGCCCCCCCATATTCCAAGCTCACTATATATATAACAGTTGAGGAAATAAATAACCAGGCCTTAGGGTTAATACAATCAATGATATTGATGCCCCAGCATGGCCACAACCCAGTGACTGAAACCAGTTAATGAATTTTTATGGAAACCCCTCCAAATTTTTGATTATATTTGAAC
>NC_069000.1:34401110-34404324 GCF_001194135.2 Octopus bimaculoides | reverse complement strand
TAATAATAATAATAATAATAATAATAATAATAATAATAATAATAATAATAATGATAATGATGATAATAATAATAATAAAAATGCAAAACAAAAGTCAAACATATAATAATAATAATAATAATAATAATAATAATAATAATAATGATGATAATAATAAAGTTTGCCAGTAAGAGTAACCATTCAATTCATTTGAGCATGGACAAACTATTATTAATCTGACACAAATGATAATGATGATGATGATGGTAATGGTGGTCGTGGTGGTGGAGGTGATGGCTGTGGTGGAGATGGTAGCCATAACACTAATGATGATCGTGGTGGTGGTGGTGGTGGTGGTGGTGGTCATAATGACGATGACTATGACAGTCATATTGGTGATGAAAACAGTGATGATAATGATGGTGGTGATGTGGTGGTGGTGATGGTGTTCTTGTTGTTGGTGGTGGTGTTGGTGGTAGTCATGTTGATGATAACAATGACTACAGTGGTCGTGGTCGTGGTGGCCTTGGTGATGCTAAAAATAATAGCAACAATGATTTTGCATAAGATGCTGCTGTTGCTAAAATTTCTGATGACTATAAACAACTGCCACAACAACCACAACAACAACATACAAGAAATAAACTAAGAATAATGCTGAGAGAATGTGTTAGTCAGAGAATGTGTTAGGCAGGTGGGAAGTGTCTGTGAGGTCTGGAATACTCATCCACCCACCCCTCTTACCCCACATCCAACCAGATTGGTAAAGCCTGATATTGGAGAAAAAAGAAAAAAACAAAACAAAAACATAAAAATGTGGGCAGGAAGACAAATTCCAGAGGGTTTGCTCGGCTGAGAAGTAAGGATTGGTAAGAAGTGTTTTGTGTAGGATCTGAAAGATGAGACATAGCAGAGATGAGAGCATAAAGAAGGAAGCTGAGAAGGTCTTAGATACACAGTGGGTGCATGGAGACCATTATAGTAGTGCTAATACATTTATTTACATTATTTTCATTTGATGGATATTTGTCCTCATCATGTTTGTTGTTAACACAACATTTTGGCTGATATACCCTCCAGCCTTCATCAGGTGTCTTGGGGAAATTTCGAACCTGGGTTCTCATTCCTAAGGTATTTTTCGATGTTGTTATTATTATTATCATTATTATTATTATTATTATTATTCAGGTCACTGCCTGGAATCGAACTCGGAATCTTGGGGTTAGTAACCCACACTCTTAACCACTACATAGTGGTTAAGAGTGCGGGCTACTAACCCCAAGATTTATTATTATTATTCAGATCACTACCTGGAATTGAACTCAGAATCTTGGGGTTAGTAGCCCACATAGTGGCTCAGAGTGTGGGCTACTAAGCCCAGGATTCCGAGTTCGATTCCAGGCAGTGACCTGAATAATAATAATAATAATAATCATAATAATAATAATAACAACATCGAAAAATACCTTAGGAATGAGAACCCAGGTTTGAAATTTCCCCAAGACACCTGATGAAGGCTGGAGGGTATATCAGCTGAAACGTTGTGTTAACAACAAACAAGATGAGGACAAATATTCGTCAATTGTAAATAATGTAAATAATGTACATAATGTACATAATTCCTCATCTCTTAAATATAGAACTGCTAATAGATTTGTTGGAATGTCTTTTTGTATTGTTTTGCTCAGGGGTTGAGACAATGGACTTCTAATCTAGTGGGGGTTACCCTGCGTAAGTTTAAAATCTCATCCTCATTGGGAATGTTCTTATAGCTGCAGGCATGGCTGTGTGGTTAGGCAGTTTGCTTCCCAACCATGTGGTCTTGGGGTCCGTCCCAGTGTGAAGCACCTTGGGCAAGTCTCTTCTATAAACTCAGGCTGAACAAAGCCTTATGAATGAATTTTATGAACATAAACTGAAAGATGGCCATCACTTATGCGCATGCATGCATGTGTGTGTGCATGCGTGTGTGTGTCTGTGTGTATGTGTGAGTGTGTGTGTGTGTGTGTATGTGTGTGTTTATTGAGTGTTGTACACACTGAAAAGAGATTGGAGTTAAGAAGGACATCCAGGTGTAGAAACCATGCCAAAACAGACACTGGAGCAGGATACGGTCCTTGAGACTCCATTGGATCCTGTCAAACTCTGCTGCCCTTTGCAGCATGACACACAGACATTAAATGCTGCTGCTGCTGATAATGATGATGATGATAATGGTGATGAGACAGGGCAGAGGATGACAGGATTGGTTGTGTTTGCCTTCCTGTGACATCAGATCACATGAATTGTAGGGAATTTGACAACTGCAATGTGCTTGCCATGAGAAATTTTCATGGGAAACTACAAAAGGCGGTTCCCTGTTGCCTTCCTTTGGGTATTTTTGTTACAAGACACCATCTTGTCGACTTGACATAGACAAGTTTGCCACACCTGTCTGGGAGTTTGAAAAGTAACGAACTGGAATCAATGCTACAAGGCACTGTGTCTAAAGTTCTAAGAATTCTGCTTGATCCTAAACACTGGACTGATACATTATTTTATAGATTTCCACCCACCAAGCTTCACCCTGGGAAAGTGTTACGATGTGGGTATTCATGTCTGGTGTAAAATGGTATTACACAAATAAATAGTTGGTTGTGGTTACCTAGAAATAACAAATCACAGAAATATATGTTAACACAGAATATACTCCATACTTCTCAAACGTAGGTACGATACTCAGTATTTCACTGTTCAACTACTGACCGTTAAACCAACACACATCAAACTAACACAGTGAATTACACCACTGCTCATGGAGGCGCAATGGCCCAGTGGTTAGGGCAGCGGACTCGTGGTCATAGGATCGCGGTTTCGATTCCCAGACCAGGCGTTGTGAGTGTTTATTGAGCGAAAACACCTAAAGCTCCACAAGGCTCCGGCAGGGGATGGTGGCGAACCCTGCTGTACTCTTTCACCACAACTTTCTCTCACTCTTACTTCCTGTTTCTGTTGTACCTGTAATTCAAAGGGTCAGCCTTGTCACATTGTGTCACGCTGAATATCCCCGAGAACTGCGTTAAGGGCACAAGTGTCTGTGGAGTGCTCAGCCACTTGCACGTTAATTCCACGAGCAGGCTGTTCCGTTGATCGGATCAACTGGAACCCTTGACGTCATAAGCGACGGAGTGCCAACAACAACACCATTGCTGACAGTTCACTCAGTTCTTGTGTATTGTAATGGGTTAGTCCATCT
>NC_069000.1:34391795-34393667 GCF_001194135.2 Octopus bimaculoides | reverse complement strand
TTAAAGGGTTTTAGATGAAGAAATTGACCCCAGGACTTATTCTTTGTAAGCCTAGTATTTATTCTATTGGACTCTTTTGCCGAACCATTAAGTTATGGCAATGTAAACACACCAACATCGGTTGTCAAGACATAGTGGGGGGATAAACACAGACACAAAGATACACACACACATAAACATATATATATATATATATATATATATATTTTTGGGGAGGGAGCCAGTCGATTAGATCGACCCCAGTACACTACTGGTACTTAATTTATCGGTCTCAAAAGGATGAGAGGCAAAGTTGACCTTGGCGGAATTTGAACACAGAATGTAAAGACAGACGAAATACCACAAGGCATTTCGCCCAGCGTGCTAACAATTTCTGCCAGCTCGCCGGCTTGGAAAAGTACCCTTAATACCCAACCATAGTAAACCCGACTTGATAAATTCCATCTGATCCATGCAGACATGGAAAAGTGGACGTCAAAAAGTATGATGGTAGGTTTTTAAGTATACTAGCTCCATATTAGTATGTCACCAGCTGCATTTGTGTTTGTAGTCATGTGAAAGTTCTGTTTCCTTGGCAACCAGTAAGCAGTAACAACAGTGATGCTAAATTGTAAATGAGAAGAAGCAGAGAATATTTGTGAATTTAGTGTTGAAACACTAAGCTGTGACACATCAAGACCTTCCACCTGTTTAATGAAACAGGAGGAGAAAACACTATAAAACTGAGAACTGAATGGAAAAATTCACTCAGAAATTTATTATGCTACTTAATACTTAATACTTATCATATATTAAAGACTTATTTCAATTGCTTTTTTTGTTTTTTGTTTTAAATTTCAATGTCCACTCAATTATTCATTGTGTCTGAAGCTAAAATGTATTAAAACCAATGTTTAATGAGGCTACTCACAATTAGCAGCAGTACTTGATCTTGCCCAGGTACTACTACTACTACTACTACTACTACTACTACTACTACTACTACTACTACAACTACTACTACTTCTTCTTCTTCTTCTTCTTCTTCGTCGTCGTTGTCGTCATCATCATCATCATTGTCACCGTCGTTGTCATCATCATCATCATCCCTTTCATTGTCGTTGTCATTGTCATCATTATCATCATTCATTTAACATGTTCTTTTCCAAGCTTGCATGGGTCAGACAGAATTGCTTGGAAACAGGTGAGGGTTAGCAACAGGAAGGACATCCAGTTGTAGAAAATCATTCACCTCAACAGCATAGAAAAATTGACATTAAATAACGAAGATCATGATTATGATGGTGGTGACAATGGTGATGATGATGACGGTAGTAGTAGAGATAGTGGTGGTGGTGGTGGTCATGATGATGATGATGATGATGATGGTGTAGGATAGTGGTGGTGGTGATGATGATGATGATGATGGTGTAGGATAGCGGTGGTGGTGGTGATGATGATGATGATGGTGTAGGATAGCGGTGGTGGTGGTGATGATGATGATGATGATGATGATGATGATGATGATGATGATGATGATGATGATGGTGGTGGTGGTGATGATGATGATGATGATGATGATGATGGTGGTGGTGGTGGTGACGCTGGTGCTGTCACCACTGCCAGTAGCCTTTACAAAAGCCACAACTTACTGTCATTTCCTCAACACTTCCTGGCAGCATATCTCTGAGCCCTTTCTGACTTTTTTAAGTAAGAAATCTTAGATATTTCAATACTGTCAAAGGTTAGATATTCCACATTCCAAAACAGCACAGAAGGGATCAGCAACTAACTTAAGAGCACCAAATTGACCGGAATATATATATATATATATATATATATATACACATATAAGACTCATTTTGTACAAACACTTCTGACAGAAGACCAGAA
>NC_069000.1:34389791-34391534 GCF_001194135.2 Octopus bimaculoides | reverse complement strand
ATTAAAGTTGCAAATGGAAATGGATTTCTTTTTAGAACAAATGAATAATAATAATAATAATGATAATAACAATAATAATAATTAATTCGTTTTATTGGCCACAAGGGCTAATATCAATCAAAAACATGTAAGGACAAAGACAGGACGAAAGTTACAAAAGGTTTATAATAATGATAATATAGAAAGGATTGAGGTAACTCTTCCTGAAGATATAGAGTCAAAATTAAAAGAAGAGTGCCAATTAATAATAATAATAATAATAATAATAATAATAATAATAATAATAATAATAATAATAATAATAATAATAATATAGAAAGGATTGAGGTAACTCCTCCTGAAGATATAGAGTCAAAATTAAAAGAAGAGTGCCATTGTTATCTAGTGAAAGATATTTTGACATCTTGTGTGTCTTCAATGGGTTAAAAAAATAAATTTGTCAATCTACTTCATTTTGGTTAATATAGAATGGATTGAGGTAACTCCTCCTGAAGATATAGTCAAAAATTTGAACCCGTTGAAGACACACAAGATGTCGAAATATCATTCACATTTTTAGTCATTTCAGTTATTTGGCTGTGGCCATGCTGGGGTACCGTTCTTAAAGAATTTTAGTCAGACAAATCAACTCAAAGAATTATGATTTTTTTTTAAAAGTCTGGTACTTATTCTATTGGGATCTTTTGCCAAATTGCTAATTTACAGGGATGTTAAAAAACTAACACCAGTTAGTAAGCAGTGGTGGAAGTGACAAGCACAGACACACAGACATAGAAACATAGGCACATACATATATATCATCATCATCATTAGCAGCATCTAATATCTGTTTTCCTTGCTGGCATTGGTTGGATGGCTTGACAGGAATTGGCAAGGCCTGGGGCTACACCAAGTTCTATAGTCTGTTTTGGCTTGGTTTCTACAGCTGGATACCCTTCCTAATGCCAATATATATATATATATATATAATACAAAATGGGACAAGAATGCAAAACATCCAGACAGTTAGGTGATACAAAGAAAACAAGGACGGGTCATTCGGAGTTTTCTTTCATATATATATATATATATATATATATATGAATGTGTGTATAAATACATAAATATATATAAATACATATACACACATACATACACACAAACACACACAGATATATATGCATGTATTGTGCATATATATACAGTTCTTCTTTACCAAATTCAATCACAAAGCATTAGTTGACTTGAAGCTATAGTAGAAGACACCTGCCTAAGATGCCGTGCAGTGGGACTGAACCCACAACCATATGGTTACAAAACAAACTTGTTAATCACAGATTTTTCTTTATTCAAAATGTGTTTGGCTGGATCCACTTCAGAAATAAGCACGTAGTTATTCTTCAAAAGGGATTCACTGAATCTCCAAACATTTTGGGTGTGAATAGGTGAAGTCTTCCAAGGAGTGGAAGAGAGAAGGTATGGAATTTGAAACAGAAAAATCTCAAGCCAATAAAGATCATCCCTACCCTCCAGAAATATTATTTGGCTGACTACCCTTATGTCTACCCGTCTGTCTGTATGTCTCTGTTTGTGTTTCATTGTAATGAGTCAAACTGTCTGGTGTCAACAGGAAAACAAATAAAGCTGTCCTGTGGTGTCGGCTGTGTTTCTATTTGCTGTGAATGTGGTTTAACGAAGGAAGGACTGACCGACCAGGGGAATGGAAGGCGGGTGGGTTTATGGGTGGATGTTGAAGAAGAGTGT
>NC_069000.1:34387469-34388948 GCF_001194135.2 Octopus bimaculoides | reverse complement strand
TATATATATATATATATATACATACATATATATATATATATACATACATACATGTATACATATATATATATACACATGTACATATATATGTATATATATTCATACACGTACATATATACATACATAAATACATACATATATACATACATAAATACATACATATATACATACATAAATACATATATATATATACATACACACATATGCATATGTACATATATATAGTATATGCATGTATGTATCATCATCACCATCACATTATGATACTTACATGTATATAAATATATATATACATACACATGTATATAGATATTCATATACATACCCACATACACATATATATAGTTAGACAGATACACATACATGCATACATACATACAGATACATATACACTTTTTCATTTATGTAAAGGTGTCCTGTAGCACATTTATGTGTGTGTGTGTGTGTGCATGCATATATTTGTATACTACATAAACAAAATGTTAACACGCATGTACACACACACACACACTCACATAAACACACACAAAATGTATATATTACAGATGCACTTTACATTTTAATAAACAACTCACACTGAACAGTTTAATTACATCAGTGTATAAACTCTTTTCTTTCTAATTAAAAATAACCATTTAACCCTTTAATGACCTTAGAATTATCTTCCTCTTATCAAGGGCTTCACCATTTCCACACCAACCCACCCAAAACTATCCTTATTAAATATTCTAAAAGAAATTACTGAACTTGATGGTATAAAAAGACTAGGGTATATTAAACACACCCTGATTTCAGCAGTGCATTTCAGAAAAAATAATTTTTAGTACAGTAAAAGCTTATGGGAAGACCAACTTCATATATAGTACTTGAGGTGACTTTCTAAGATGTTTATTGAAGGTAAAAAGTGTGTCTTAAATGCTAGCAAATATGGTAAAATCTTAGACTGAAATCTTATCAACACATCCTATATATATTAGCAACAGAAGCAGTATTAATACCAAAAGGTAATATTTATTGCCACTTAAATGTGGTTGTTCTGTTAGAACAAACTGTACAGTGGTAGATGCCATGAGAGAAACTCTCATACTGGCTCTTGGTAGAAAATGCATGGTTGTTTATATCACTAGTGGGGAAATAAATTGACATTCCTTGATCTTGTCAATGATGGCTATTTAACTGCTAGAGACAACAGCCACTCATCTCCTCACCAGAAATAAGGTGGTGAGCTGGCAGAAACGTTAGCATGCCGGGGCGAAATGCATATCGGTATTTCGTCTGCCGCAACGTTCTGAGTTCAAATTCCGCTGAGGTTGACTTTGCCTTTCATCCTTTCGGGGTCGATAAATTAAGTACCAGTTACGCACTGGGGTCAATGTAATCGACTTAATCCGTTTGTCTGTCCTTGTTTGTCCCCTCTATGTTTAGCCCCTTGTGGGCAATAAACAAATAAGAAACGTTAGCACGCCAGGTGAAATGTTT
>NC_069000.1:34382765-34387272 GCF_001194135.2 Octopus bimaculoides | reverse complement strand
AAAAAAAAAAAAAGTAATATGTAGAGTAAGGTGGGGGGCTGGCAGAACTGTTAGCATGCCAGGCAAAATGCTTAGTGGTATCTCATCTGTCTTTACGTTCTGAGTTCAAATTCCGCTGAAGTCGACTTTGCCTTTCATTCTTTCGGGGTCGATAAATTAAGTACCAGTTGCATACTGAGGTCGATCTAATCGACGGGCCCCCTCCCCCAAAATTTCAGGCCTTGTGCCAAGAGTAGAAAAGAAAATGTAGAGTAACAGTGTCAGAACAGGCACCAATGTCACGCAATTAATTAGTGAACTTGTTAAAAAATATATATTAATGACAGAGGCGAGTTATTTATGTTGAGAGGTAATATTTATCCCCACTTAAACATGGATAAAAACAGCTAACAACGGATGAAGGGTCGTTTTTTCATGTTACTTGTCTTGTTTTCTATTTGTTTTTTTCATTGTTCACAAAAGAAGTTCGTATTCCATGTTTTCGTTTTTCGTATTTCATGTTGTTTATGTTCTGTGTTGTCCTGTGCCCATATAAGCATGTATATACAAATATATGTATGTACATATATATGTGTATGTATGCATATATATATTTATATATTATTTATATTATTGAAATTTATAGAAAAACAAAAGACGAAGACAGGTGTATGAACAGAGACACACACACACACACATATAAACTCAATGCATTGATTTTCTTGAGGGCTTATAATGCTGCTGAGGTGGTCTTGTATGTGTGTGTGTGTATGTGTGTGTCTATCCTATCTTGCAAGGTATTTAGCAACCTTGCCAGTGGTGGTGTCACAAAAAAAAGCATCCAGTACACTCTGCAAAGTGGTTAGTATTAGCAAAGACATCCAGCTGTAGAAACCATGTCAAAACAGACAACAGAGCTTGGCATAGTCCTCTGGCTTGCTCCCTTTTGTCAAGCCATCCAATCCATACCAGCATGGAAAGCGATTGCTGAATGATGATGATGATGTATGTATGTATTTCTCTCTGGATTCTGACACCCAGATGTATTTCAGTGAGCAATGGTGTCCCTGAATATGATTAAAAGACTTCAGCAGGCAGTGCTTTAAAGTTAGATATAGTCTGAGCCAGCCAATACTGGCTGAAACCTATCAAAGTTATCAAAAAACACACCAGCCATGACCATCCCATTTTTTTTGTATCCAAGGCTACATTATTGAAATTGATTTTCTTTTTTTTATTCTTTTTTTAAATGTCAAGATGTACTTTGAGGGAGATGTAACTGCTATTTCTAGCTGGTTGAACTACTTTAAAGCTACCTTTTGATTGGACAGCCATTATATTGTGACCTCAGACAAAGAAAAAGCTTAACTCTGGGAAAATAACAACAAAAACAGCAGCAGCAACAGCGACAACAACAGCAATAGTCACAACCACCAAAACTGAAAGCTCCACTCCTACTTCACGGCTGAGTGATTATTTGTAGGAAGGACAACCAGAAATAAAGACAATTGTCCTAACAATAAACCAACTCAAACACATGTTTTGAAGCACAACAAAAATAAATGTGAAACAATCCCCACCCCACCCACACCAACACTGCTACATCTCTTTATTCAAGCTTTTTTTTTTTTGGTTTTTATTTGCTTTGTTTTATTAGTTTACTCTGAAGTGAAAATTGTGAGTTACTCAAGCAGAATGGGTTAAATATCCAGTTAGCCTCCTGTTGTTCTACAACCATTGAAGTGTCTGAGCATGTAATGTTCTAGTTAGTCAGTGTGACACTTACTGGCTTTGTTTATGTGTTCCAATGATTGCACTTATATAATACTGAGCCAGTAAAGGGTTCCCCACCAGGCCAACAACGAAGGCCTCTTCTCTGCCAATGACTCCTTATTTCTTTACTGCCCACAAGGGGCTAAACACAGAGGGGGACAAACAAGGACAGACAGTGCATAACTGGTACTTAATTTATTGACCCTGAAAGGATGAAAGGCAAAGTTGACCTCAGCGGAATTTGAACTCAGAACATAATGGCAGACGAAATGCCGCTAAGCATTTCACCCAGCGTGCTAACGTTTCTGCCAGCTCGCCTACTGATGACTCCTTGATGACTGGTAGAGTCATCTGGTAGAATCATCAAGGGTGCCTCTACCAGACCAACAATGAAAATCTCTACAAATGGTGAGAGCCTCTACAAAGGAGATTCTGTGGGTCCAATGACGAGAGCCTCTATAGGGGCCCAGGACCAATAAGGAGAGTGTCTACAGGACTAATGAAGGAGTCTCTACTGAGCCTGATGAGAAATGGAGTTGGAGAATTCTACCAATCAAAAAAGGGGAGAGTCTACTGAAACAGTGTAAGGCTTCCAGTGGAGACAAAACACTCTCTTCACACACAAACATTAATACAGCCTCCCCTCCACTCAAACAGAGAGACCCTTTGTTGTTAACAGAAGTGACACTCTTCTTGAACATTTTGTACCCTTTCCTTACTCTGGCAGCAACATCTACCCCCACTGCTGATTAGGTCACCTAGGTCAGGGGCTTTCAAACTTTTTGGCTTGCGGATCCCTTTATATTTCAGGCATTACCTTATAAACGCTTATGAAATTTATACATAAATATTTGCTTAAAATAACATATATTTTTACATTTATTTATTTAACAGTTTTTAACAAATAGGTTTATTGTCAATTAAAAGATTTCGATTAAAAAACATATATAAAATCAAATTGCCCATAAAAAGTATTTGCTGTCTACGGACCCCCTGTGGTCCGCGGACCACAGTTTGAAAACCCCTGACCTAGGTAACAGAAAGTAACAATTACCTCTAATGAGCTTTTTCAGCTTATGTTACTAACCACTCTCATGTATCTATTACATATGAAATCCTTCTTCTCCATTACTCTGCCTGATGTCCCACTGCATTAATTGTGCAGCAATTATTTGCATTAGGTTAAGGCAGTGAGCTGGCAGAATTGCCAGTGCACCTAGCAAAATGCTTAGCTGAATTTCTTCGATTCTTTTTAGTTTCTTAGATGTGATTTGAGGGTGATTTAACTGTTGTTACTAGCTAGTTGAACGACCACTTAAAAGCTACCTCTTGATTGGACTTCCAACATATCGTGACCCTAACAAAAAAGACTTAACACTGCTTGCTTTAGTTTCTTAGTTGAAATACTACCAGGGTTGGCTTTCTTGTTCATCTTTCCATGGTCAAGAAATAAGTTCAAATTCCACCAAAGTGTTGATGGTCAGAGCTGACCACACAACCATGGAAGCACCTCATTCAATTTACAATTGTCCAGTGTAGGGAGCTGGGAGGAGCTACACAGTTAATCCAGTAACAGCTTACAGAAGTGTTCCATTCAGCAGAAAATCAATAATGGCAAAATGGAGGGGAGGGAAATCATTGATACTGTTGTGTTGCCCAGTGGTCAGGGTGTCACACTCACAGTTTCCAGACCATGGGTTTGAGTCCCAGACTGGTGGCATATTGAGTTCTTGAGCCAGAACAATTTATTTCACTTTGTAAAGAATAAAAAGTTTAGAATGGTACAACAATGCACTATAAAACAAAAAAATTGACTATATACCTGTTGTAATTTGGTTATCTATAGTCTGATGATATTTCGGAATTAGAATTCCTTCATCAGATCTTCTTAGCTGGAGTCTCTGCTATAAAATGTTTTCCAACGGTTTTCTTTTAATGCTCAAGCAAACTACAATACTCTCCTATCATTTCACTTTGCTCTAGTTCTGTGAGGGGACTGGCATGTCAAAGAATAGAGTCAATGCTTCCTCTGCATCTCATAAAAAGGTGACTAAAAGAGATTGAGGTCAGATTTGCACTTTGACCTTGCAAAACCCTCACCACCTACAACTACCCAAACAGCCCCCATGGATTGGGGGGTTGTCACCTGAGTGGTGCAGAGACATCATCCGTCAGGAGTAAACAATCACCAACAAATGGTCGATGCAGTGACATGCTGTTGCAGCACATGATCCCATACTACTACTACTACTACTACTACTACTACTACTACTACTACTACTACTACTACTACGCTGATACTAGTTTCTTTGAGAAAGGTATGTCATATATTCTTATATTCCTTCCACTATATGGCAGCAGTTGTCTCATCATCCTCGTCATTGTTTTAATGTCCAATTTTCCATGTTGGCATGGGTTGGACAGAAATCTTGTTAAGGCTGATTTTTCTATGGTTTAATTAGGAATATTTATTTCAGTAGGCACAGGTGTGGTTGTGTGGTAAGACACTTGCTTCCCAACCACATGGTTCCATGTTCAGTCCCAACCGTGTGCCACTTGAGCAAGTCTCTTCTGTTAAAGCCTCAGGCTGACCAAAGCCTTATGAGTGGATTTCGTAGACAGAAACTGAAAGAAGCCCATTGTATGTATTATTTATATATAGGTGTGTGTGTGTGTGTGTGTGTGTGTGTGTGTGTGTGTGTGTCTGTTTGGGTAGACAGAAATTGAAAGAAGCCCATTGTATGTATTATTTATA
>NC_069000.1:34376680-34377881 GCF_001194135.2 Octopus bimaculoides | reverse complement strand
CCGTTTTCGTGCGGGTGACACGTAAAAGCACCCACTACACTCTCTGAGTGGTTGGCGTTAGTAAGGGCATCCAGCTGTAGAAACTCTGCCAAATTAGATTGGAGCCTGGTGTAGCCATCTGGTTGCACCAGTCCTCAGTCAAATCGTCCAACCCATGCTAGCATGGAAAGCGGACGTTAAACGATGATGATGATGATATATATATATATATATATATATATATATGTATATTTTTTTATCACCCTTGTCTTTTCTGGATGCAGCACATACTTAACTGGATGTCATTTCTTCTTGCCTCACAATATTTTTCTCTTCTACTATTTTTTCCTCTGTATTTATTCTATATCCTTTCAAAATTTCTCCCAGACGTTACCCATTACAATACATCTTGGCCTAACAACCCTTAATGTTTGTCTTCTTTGATTGTTTACTCTGTATGACCACCCTGTCACCATTTGTTCTAACTCACCAGAAATTTTATATATTTTAAAAATTTCTGGATTCTAGTGTTTAATGAAGTTTTCCAATATTCTCGTTGAAA
This sequence comes from Octopus bimaculoides, assembly GCF_001194135.2. NCBI lineage: Eukaryota > Metazoa > Mollusca > Cephalopoda > Octopoda > Octopodidae > Octopus > Octopus bimaculoides. Next base: position 34,377,340 of record NC_069000.1, on the reverse strand, counting down.
GCTTGAAATAAGGAGTAATTAACAATCGACAACTGAGAAGGGGTTACACCTCTTGTGGTATTTTGTCCCATACTTGTCTCCCATTACGTGTTTATGTATTTTTCACTCGTTGCTGATGTCCCATTCTTATTGCATATTTTTTGTTAATTTTTCCTGTATTTATCGCTCATGTCTCTACGTATTTTTCACTTGTTGGTGATGCCCTGTACTTGATGTATTTTATATTTATATATAGATGTTTATAGGCTTCCTTTCAGTTTCTGTCTACCATATTCACTCAAAATGAAAAAAATAATAAATAATACAAAAAATATTGTTGTTGTTTAGCATTAGGCCTTCCTTGATTGAGCATAACTCTGATCAAAAGTGCTTCATGCATGACCATCACATCTTTTCATAAGTAATCTGAGACTACACTGACTAAAATAGGACTTTCTTACTTAAGACAGTAGAGAGATGTGGCTGTTATTTCTAGCATCTATTGACTTATATATATATATATATATATATATATATATATATGTCAATATATATATATGATTGGAGCCTGGTGTTGCCATCCGGTTTCACCAGTCCTCAGTCAAATCGCCCAACCCATGCTAGCATGGAAAGCAGACGTTAAACGATGATGATGATGATGATGATGATGATATATATTTA
>NC_069000.1:34374044-34375414 GCF_001194135.2 Octopus bimaculoides | reverse complement strand
TTGTACTCCTAAAGGCTTTTACCTTTTATAGCTCTTATTTCTAGCAACGTAAGTGCTGCCCTGCACCGTCAGTCATGATTAGTGACGATTGACGTTTTCCTTTTTGGTTTTATATTGCTTATAGCCGCCTTTGTCATTATCATTATTATTATTATTAGTATTATTATTATCATTACTATATATTCTTTTATTTGTTTCAGTCCATGCTGGAGCACCACCTTTAGTCAAACAAATCGACCCCAGGACTTATTTTTTGTAAGCCTGGTACTTATTTTATCAGTCTCTTTTTGCCGAACCACTAAGTTATGGGGACGTGAACACACCAACATCGGTTGTCAAGCAATGGTGGGGGAACAAACACAGACACGCAAACATACACAGACACACACACACACACACGCACATATATATGACGGGCTTCTTTCAGTTTCCGTTTATCAAATTCACTCACAAGGCTTTGGTCGGCCCGAGGCTATAGTTGAGGACACTTGCCCAAGGTGCCACGCAGTGGGACTGAACCCGGAACCATGTGGTTGGTAAGCAAGCTACTTACCACACAGCCACTCCTGCGCCTATATATATACACACACACACACACACACACACACACACACACATACATATATACACACATATACACACATATATGAGGGCACAATCTAAAAATCAATATGAAGATCTTTGAGTCACAAATGATGTGATACAGAAGAATAACACCTCTGATGTGTAATGAATGGATTATTGCTGGATTAATTTACTGTCTTGCCATATTACCTTGTCTTCAAACCTCAACTGCTAGTGGGATCAAAAGGGTGCTGGGGAGGAACCCCATAACTCTCCTGGCCTGATGACCATAGCCATCTAAGATAGGAGGAGGAGAGAGGGGGAGATGTGGGGAGTGGGGAGAGAGAGAGAGTGAGAAGCAGGCAAACAAACAGAGAAATGATCCTTGGTACTGGGCCGGTATTTTATTTATCAAAACCATAAAGAAAAAATGCAAAGTCAACCTCAGTGGAGTTTGAACTCAGAGTGTTGAAAGCTGGATCAAGGGCTGCACTAACAACTCTGTCAGTTTGCCACCATATTTTTTATATTAGTTGTCGTATCAGGACAATTACTCCGCTAGGACAATTACCCCCACCTCAGACACCCTCTCCCCGACGACAGCTACCCTCCCCACGATAATTACCCCTCTTGGTTAATTACCCCCTCTCCAATATATTAAGAAATTTTAAATCACCCTCAGGGGTAATTTGTCCACAGGGGGTAAATGTCCTAGACTCATTCGTTGTAGTTGTTTTGCTTATAATTAAGCAGAAGTGACGGACCTACACAGGAAGATGTTCTAGACGTGATCATTTCAACTTTCG
>NC_069000.1:34367943-34371670 GCF_001194135.2 Octopus bimaculoides | reverse complement strand
AGAGAGAGAGAGAGAGAGAGAGAGAGAGAGAGAGAGAGAGAGAAAGAGAGAGAATGCGTGGCCTAGTGCTTTTGGTGTTACTCACGATCGCGAGATTGTGGTTTCGATTCACTGACCGGGCTGGGAGTTGTGTTCTTGGGCGAAAAACTTCTATTTCAGGTTGCTCTGCGATCACTTCGGCATCTGATGCGTGGCACATTGCGCACTTGTACAGGCAATGCTGATTCGATGGAGGGAGGGAGCTAATGTGCCACACTAAGCATTTGATCACTAATAAACGAATCATTTGGGCAGGCCGTTCGGTAAGAAATTGCGGAACCCTCATACGTCGTCTATGACAGGGAAATCCACCACGCACGCATGTGTGTGTGTGTGCATGCATATTTATAAACACTATTTCATTCTGATTGAGGACATACACAGACAGACAGAAACTTTTATTGAAAGTGATGTCAAAGTTTTGTTTGTTGGAACAGTAAAGATTCACCAAGCCACGATCAACCAGCGAAACTTCGAGGTTGCTGTTGGTAAAATTTATAATAAATCTTAAACAGTCCACAGCTAAAGATTTTGTTGTTGACAGTCAATGTATATTGCTTTTATGCATATAAAAACACGATTTTCATGTTTGTTTGTTTGTTTGTTTGTTTGTTTGTTTGTATGTATGTATGTATGTATGTATGTATGTATGTATGTATGTATGTATGTATGTATGTATGTATGTGTAATCTTCCAGTTTAGGGAGGTTAAAAAAGTAAATAAAAGTACAAGGGAAATAACTTAACGTCTTACTAGTATTATCCGTACTCTCCCCACCTCACCCGTTCGCGAGCGCGCATTTTTTTCTTCATATTCATTCACAGCAAGTTGTTTTACACCTATTACACTAATTTGTTTTTCATTTTTGACACCGGGTCAAACGCTTTAGTTTGACCATTATTTCCCTATACTGGAAGGTTATCATAAGCTGTTGTGCAGCCGGTACTATGATATTCAATCACGTGTGTGATTTATATATAAACAGTTAACTTCAATTACGTGTGTGATTTATTTATAAACTGCTAAAAAAAAAAAAAAAACATTCCAGAGTAGTGCGGATAAGACGTTAAGTTATTTCCCTTGTATTTTTATATACTTTTTTTTACCTCCCTAAACTGGAAGATTACCCACTGTTCCATCTTTGGGATGTAGTTAACACAGACAAATTCACATTTGGAACTTGAGAAAAGTTTTTACTGTTCCACTTGCAGATTGCACTTGTAATGTACAAGTCAGCCGGTTGATTTCTCTTTCAGAAAATCCCAATTTATCCAGATTCTCCTTTAAGCATTTATTAACGAAACCTAGTTTTGTTATTAGTATGAATATGAATTCATAGTCTGGATATAGAAGAGGGAGGTTTTGAAGCAGTTGTCTATAGATATCCCCCTTTTCCTTGGTTTTCAAAGAGATATTTATATTTGCAGGACAGCTGAACTCTATGATGGTACATACCTTTGCCCTTTTGTTCCAAACAACAATATCTGGCCTGTTATGTTTACATCTGACAGAAGTTTTGATGGGAATGTTCCACCAGTATTCCTTGAGTTAGTGGTTATGAATGCATTCCATAACAGAAGGATTTTCTAAGTTTATTTCAGGGCAGTCTTTTTTGCGGACGGCATTGTAAATTGTTTTAGCAACAACATCGTGTCGCATAGGGAGGTAGTACCGTGACGACATTTTACGACAGCTGCTAATCACATGCCTGATGTCTTCTACAGAAATATGGCATATCCTACACATGCGGTTGCACCTTGAGATTACAAGGGCGTCACTAGGTACTTTGTGGCTATCTCCGGTTCCTGGATTGCAAACACATAGCCTTCAAACAGTGATGTGATGTAGTGGTTTTGTATCTAAGAGAGGCTGTGCTTCGTGTCAATTCTAACTTCTTCAAGCTTCCGGGCAACATACCCATGCATGGTCCTTTTTTTTTTTGTATGCTGAGTGCTTTCCATCCAGGTCTTCTCTGAGGTAAGAGAGCCCAGTTTTTTGGGGCTGTATAGGAGATCATCAGGAAGAGAGTGCTTCTTGAAGAACTCACTGCCAACTCGTACAATGTTGTTCACTGTATGTATGTATGTATATGTACATACAAACATGCATGCATGCATACATATATCTTTGTCTTAATTTAATTAGCTGAAATATTTACCTATAACAATAATTCCTACATGAAATTATAGCAACTTCTCTTTATCAAGCGATGTATTAGTAAGTTGAACAATTTCACCATTGAAAGCGACTTGTTCTTGTAAAGGCATGAACACACACACACACACACACACACACACACACAGATACACACACAGATACACGCCGAGGTAATTAAAGAAAGATTGGTAAAGCAAGAGAAGAAATAAGAAGTATTATGAGAAATGCAGCAAAATGATAGAGAATCATACCATCCAACATTGTAATAAAACTCTTTAAAATTAGTTGACAGAGTTTAACTTACCTTAGGATGACCAAGTAATGTTAGGACCTGCAGGAAAATAAAAAAAGAAAAAATTTACAAAATAGGTATAAGCATACACATACACGCTTGCAAAACCACATACACATATGCACACGGTATTTGATGGTATATAAGACACTATTTAAAAAAAAATAAAATGACTGAGAAAAAATCATCTCAGATTCTATATGCGAAGTTGAGCCTATGTTACATGCTTTAATGTACAAAAATTTCTTTTCCTGAATATGTACTGCTGACATTGAACTGTGGATAATGTTGCCATGTGTCTTTTATGTCATCAAACATGGTATCTACGGCAATACAAAACAACATAACATTGGTTTCAAATTTTGGTACAGCATCAGTAATTTCAACCTGAGTATTTATCGAACTCCGAAGGGGTGAAAGGCAAAGTCGACCTCGGTGGAATTCAAACTCAGAACATAAAGATAGACAAAATACCTCTAAGCATTTTGTCCTGTCTGCTAATGATTCTGCCAGCTTGTCACCTTACAACAAGGTAGAGAGAAAGGTGCCGGGCTGGCAGAATCGTTAGCACGCCGGGCAGAAAGGCTTTGTGGCATTTTGTCTGCCTTTACATTCTGAGTTCAAATTTCGCTGAGCTTGACATTGCTTTTCGTCCTTTTGGGCTTGATAAAATAAGTACCAGTTGAGCACTGGGGCCAATGAGATCGACTTAAGCTTTCCCCGAAATTGCTGGCCTTGTGCCAAAATTTAAAACTGATATTAAGACATAAAGACTACCAAATATATTAAGTACAGTAATTTTATAGGTAAATTAGGTTACTTTTCCATTACTCCAAGTTTTTAACCATGCTGCAATCATCAGATGGTATGGCAAATTAAGAGTATACCAAAAATTCAACTTTAACTCGTGTGTGAGAGAGAGAGGTGGGGAGAGAGGGGAGAAGAGGAAAGAGAGTGTGTGCTTATTTACTCTTTTTTTTTCTCTTTTACTTGTTTCTGTCATTTGACTGGGGGCATGCTGGAGCACCACTTTTATAGTCGAGCAAATTGACCCCAAAGATTATTCTTTGTAAGCCTAGTACTTATTCTATAGGTGTCTTTTGCCAAACCGCTAAGTTACGGGGATGCAAACACACCAGCATTGGTTGTCAAGCAATGCTGGGGGACAAACAGACACACAAACATATACACACACATACATACATACATACATACATACATATATATATATATTTATAT
>NC_069000.1:34365440-34367917 GCF_001194135.2 Octopus bimaculoides | reverse complement strand
ATATATATATATATATATATATATATATATATATATATATACGATGGACTATTGACAGAATTCACCAACTGAAGAAGGTCGAAAGACTGAAATGTCGGTCTAATGACTCCAAGCTTGAAAGATGATGTCTTTCAAACTGCTTGAAATTCTTTCTAAGAGAAGTAATCCTTATATGTAGTCGATTCTGAACATTTCAGTTTCTAACTATGTATGGTTCTGATTTTATGGTTATTCAAAGAAGTGTGAGTCAAATTTGAGGATTTTGCTAAATTTGGAACCATACTTAACCTCTAATATCTCAAGATTGAAAGATTTTCAAGCATTGAAACTTTGTATATCCAACCTACTCCCAGAAAGCACAAGAATACATTATGAATAAATAATAATGGGATTCTATAGATGTCTTAGTTCTTTTCCAGGGTGGGGATGGATCCTAAAATGAAAATAAATTTCTAAATGTGTGATTTTGGGGGATTTTGGCATTCTGTAAAACAATAAAACAATTTCAGTTAATTGAGCTAATTACATTCTGAAAATAGAAACAAATGTTTATTAAACTACCAAAATTCAGATATTGCAAATATCTTGTAGTGAAATGATTAACCATTGAATGGTGGCTTAAGAGTCAACTCCACAATTTTTAACTCTTGAAAATCCAATACAGAACTTTTATTTATTTATTTATTTTTACAAAACATGTTTTTGAAACAATATCAACAGAACATGGATTTCAATTCTTAAGAGTAATTTTCTTCTAAAAAAAAACCAAAAAACTAACTCTAAAATTGGTGGGGCGGTGTTTAAAATTACATCGTGAAACCAAATACACATTAGTTTTATGTATGATTAAGTAAAAACCCTAGTGATGGATCACTGGATCATTTGGTTGTTTGTAAAGAATAAAAGTGCAATTTCTTTTTCTGAAAGTAATATTTTAAGAACAATGGTTTTATATTTTAATAATGATGGATGGATAATTTTTCCAGCGTTTGCATCAGTGACCACATGACTCATAACACACTTTCAGTTTATTGTTTCCAAAAGGCAGCTTTGGATTTCCTGAAACAGCTACATTCCATCATCACCAAAGTGGTTTACTTTAATGATGAATGTGCTAGACAGCAAATTTTTGTCATCACCTACATGAGCTTGAATAAACTGCTAATTGGCATTTTAAATGCATGTGATTCTGTTGGTGGTTCCATCAAACGAAAAGCAGTACTTGCAGGTTTTGCAATGCAACTTTTCTGCTCTAGGCACAAGGCCTGAAATTTTTGAGGAGGGGACCAGTTGATTAGATCGACCCCAATATGCAACTGGTACTTAATTTACTGACCCCAAAAGGATGAAAGGCAAAGTCAACCTTGGCAGAATTTGAACACAGAACATAAAGACAGACAAAATACCTCTAAGCATTTGACCCAGCGTGCTAATGTTTCTGTCAGCTCACTGCCTTACAAAATTCTCGATCATATATTAATATCCATGAGCTGTTCATACCTTTTGATTTTGAATACCATATACATATATTCTGCCAGTGTAATTGCCTTGAATAATCTTTTATTATTAAAAGTATGTCAACGCATGGTTTAGTGGCATTTAAATGCATCTGATATAAAACCAATGTAATATCTATTGTTATCAAGCGTTATTACATTACATTTATAAATTACATTGCTTAATGGGCACCTACTTTGAAAAGGATGACTAGTGGCTATTCGACAGTTACAGGTGTGTGAGTTATTATATGAAAATTTATGGGGATTTGAATTAGTTGAATTTTTGCATTGCTAATTGTATTCTTTCACCCCGTGTGTTAATGGTTCCACTGTGAGCATTAGAGTGTGTATATATATTATTTGGGCATACATAAAATATTACAGGGCTGTTTATCTGCCAGTTAGTTATTTAAAATTTATCTATATGGGAGAGTGTGGTGTTGCTTCTATATTGGTGTGATCGTTGTTATTAATATTCAAATTAGTAGTTTCACCGTTTATACAATGGCGCGTGTTACGATGCCTACTGTTAGGATTATTATTATTATTAGTAGTAGCTCGATGGATGATGTTTACAGATTTACTTCTCTGTTCCTGTTCCAGAAATTAACTCTAGGATATTCTGCCATTTGGTGAGCATTAAGTCTTTCATTTAAATTAGGGTTTGTAGTACTACCTGTATAAGAGAGAGATTGTGTCACATTGAGTACAGAACTTTTCCTTGATGTATCTCTTTTACTCTTTTACTTGTTTCAGTCATTTGACTGTGGCCATGCTGGAGCACCGCCTTTGGTCGAGCAAGTCGATCCCAGGACTTATTCTTTTGTAAGCCTAGTATTTATTCTATTGGTCTCGTTTGCTGAACTGCTAAGTTATGGGGATGCAAACACACCAACACCGGCTGTCAAGCAACGCTGGAGGGACAAACACAGACACAAACATATACACATACATACATAAAATATATATATATATATA
>NC_069000.1:34361994-34365169 GCF_001194135.2 Octopus bimaculoides | reverse complement strand
GAAGACACTTGCCCAAGGTGCCACGCAATGGGACTGAACCCAGAACCATGTGGTTGGTAAGCAAGCAACTTACCACACAGCCACTCCTACGTCTGTTAATTTTTGTGACGCTCTGCAAAGTTCAATGTCGTAGATTCTCTACAACATCGAACTTTGCAGAACATTACCATGCACCTGTTGAAGATGATATGATATCTATTGCTAGACTTAAAGTTTTTATGTAGACTATTAAAAAATGATTTAGGGATGTTAGTAACAATGTTTTTTTTTTCCCCATAAGAATCATTATACCAAGTTACATTTCTTACGGTTCACTTCATCTGAAGGTGTCTGATTTAGAGAATTTGTTATATCTAAGTTTTTTTTACAGGTTTGGGTGAGTTAATGAATGTGGAATTGGGACTAGTAGAGGTTTGATAAGTTATTCTTTTAATGTCTAGTTTAGATTTCTGGTTGCTTATGCTTTTTAGAGTGTTGTGTCTACAAGGAATATCAGTATTTCCCATATTTTTATTTTTATATCAGCTATCACTTTTCGAGGTTATCTCTAAAGATTATCTATAGAAATTATAGCCAGCACTGATTTGTTACGTGTTTGGATACGAAACACCATAACAAATCACTGCTGGCTATAACTTCTACAGGAAATCTGTAGAGATAATCTTAACGTGTGATTTAATAGCATTGCTAACACAGTAGGATACAGTATTGACTTATAAAGCGTTTAATTTACTTTGTAGTATATTATGGTTGCATAATAAAATATGGTGTCTCTACAAGTAATTAATATTCAGTTTTTCCCTGTATTGGACTGTAGATTTTAATCTATTTGCTATTATATTATTTGTTCTCAGTGACAACTGTATTAGCTAACTAGGTTCTGTTTGGTTACCTGCTACTTGTTGATCTTTATCCAAACGTTTGGGTTTATTAATTTTTCTGCTTCTCTTTATGTGTTTATGGCTATTAATTAGAATCACCTGATTTAGTACTAATATATTAGTTATTAATTATTAGTTTACAATGTGTGTTATTTCCATTTCTTGTAAGTAGAATAACAGGGTTAGAATGACTCTTATTACCATTCCCCTTTCTATGGGAATTATCAATCCTACTAGTATAGTACCCTTGTTCATCCAGAGGAATGTACTTAATCTTATCCTAAAAAAATCCCACTTAGAGGAGTGATGTATAGTTGTGAGGCAAGTAACTGTTTGCCTGTATGGTAAGTTACATGTATGACTCCACAATTTAAATGGTGAGGCTGATCCTGAGATGAAGGACTTAAGATTGAATATCAATGGTTAACCCTCAAGCTTTCAGATTAGTTTGCCAAATGTAATGCTTATTTATTCAAATTGCTTTCAATTAACCATGCTTTATCGTTGAGATTTTGATTATAGAATTATTTACTTTTAGTATGACATTGTAAGGAAGATATAAGAAACTGCATTTGACCAGTTTGAACATCAAATAGAGTATTTTGGCAGCATGTGGCCACTTTAAATGCTAAAGGGGTAAATACTAGCAAGTTGATCCAGTAGGTGGGGCTTCATCAACAAGGGGGCGGGGCTGATGCATCATAAATTCACTGAGATGAAGGGGCAGAGCTAATGTATCATAAATTCATTGAGGAAGGGGTGGGGCTAATGCATCATATGTTCATTGAGACAAAGGGGAGGGCTGATGGATCACAAATCCATTGAGAGGAAAGGGTGGGGGCTGGTGCATCACAAATCCATTCAGAAGGAGTCAGGCTGATGCATCATAAATCCATTGAAAAGAAGGGGTGGGGCTGGTGCATCATAAATCCAATGAGAGGAAGGGGTGGGGCTGGTGCATCATAAATTCATTGAGGAAGAGGTGGGGCTAATGCATCATATATTCATATATTCATTGAGATGAAGGGGAGGGCTGATGCATCACAAATCCATTGAAAGGAAGGGGCAGGACTGATGCATCACAAATCCATTGAGAGGAAAGGGCGGAGCTGGTGCATCACAAATCCATTGAAAGGAAGGGGTCAGGCTGATGCATCACAAATCCATTGATAGGAAGGGGTGGGGCTGATGCATCACAAATCCATTGAAAAGAAGGGCTGGGGCTGGTGCATCATAAATCCATTCAGAAGGAGTCAGGCTCATGCATCACAAATCCATTGAGAGGAAGGGGTCAGGCTGATGCATCACAAATCCATTGATAGGAAAGGGCGGGGCTGGTGCATCACAAATCCATTGAAAGAAAGGGCGGGGCTGGTGCATCACAAATCCATTGAAAGAAAGGGGTGGGGCTGGTGCATCATAAATCCATTCAGAGGAAGGGGTCAGGCTGGTGCATCATAAATTCATTAAGAGCCCTGAAACAGCAAATATTCTTTCTTGATGACCCCTGAAACTTATCGATGTTCCCTATGTGAAGCTTTTAGTTGACAGCATTTGCACAAACAAGCTGTTGCGAATATTTTAATAATTGTAATTTTTCAGAAAAAAATGACATCACTTCTTTAACCTTTTAGCTTGCAGATTTCTCTGTCAAATGTAACGTTTATCTATTAACACTGATTTGAATTAGTCATGCTTTACGTTGTAGCTTCCAGATTTCAATGATATGATTGTTCATTTTTAGAATAATGTTGTTAGGTAAGTGTGATAGAAAAAGAACTGGCCAGTTTGAAGATAAAACAGGTAGAATACTTTGGCTGGATATGGCCTGTTTAAATGCTAAAGGGTCAAATGAAAATTGAACCATTATGGAATTAATTATTGTGTATTAATATCCAATGAGGGTTATCTTAGGTGTGGTTATTGCTAGGTGATAACTGTTGGTGTTTGGTTAAATAATGTTGTTTATAAAAGGAGAACTGGAAATGTAAGAATAATGGAATGACAGTTTGAGTGCCATTTTTGTGTTTAATTTTATCGTTTTTCAGAAATGAATCCAAATTCTGTATAGAAATGACTAGTTGTTTATATCTACTGCATAATATATATATGTGTGTGCGTGCGTAAGTATACGTACACACATATGGAAGTACATTCATAAATATATATATCTATGCACACACAAAAATACATACAAATATACACACATGTACTTACACACACAAACATACATACATATACAAACATATAAATACATATATATGCACCTATACAGTTACATACATACAAATATA
>NC_069000.1:34360283-34360820 GCF_001194135.2 Octopus bimaculoides | reverse complement strand
TATATATATATATATATATATATATATGCATCTATACAGATACATATATATATTTATACACATACATATATGCATACATATATGTATATACATATATACATCTACATCCATACACACACACACACATATATACAACACACATATACATATATACATCTACATCCATACACATACACACACACACACACATTCACACATTTACACGCCCATGCAATAATGTTGTAGGCAACAGCATAACTGTCATTTCACCAAAATGAAATCAACTCTGTTTATATATCCTTCTTCCCTGTCATATAATGTTAATGCTACCTACATTCTCAAACACACACACACACACACAAAACACACACACACACACACACACATAAAGCACACACACACATATGCACTCACGCATGTGTACATGTATGGCTTTAAGGAATATCTAAATGGTCACATGATAACCTTCCTTATCTGCAGAAGCCTTAACTTAACTAAGTACAATGGCAAAGAAATGATAGCAGAAGGAAAGGTGTAACATGTACCGGTGTGTGTGTG
>NC_069000.1:34359474-34360183 GCF_001194135.2 Octopus bimaculoides | reverse complement strand
ATATATAATTCCTGTATTCCTGTTTGGAATTGGATCTTGAAGTACATGTAAAGCTATGAATAACAACATGTATATATGGGGTTGAAAAAAAAACCCTATTCATGAGTAGGCTTTGAATTTTTGTATCCAAAACTGTTTTTCAAACCAATATTTACATGTTTATATTTATAGCTTTATTTGTACTTCACGATCCAGTTCCAAAAACGAATTATTTCACGTTCTCTTGAAAATTTTTAGTTTCTTATGATGTCAAATAAATACACACACACACACACACACACATATATGTATCATCATCATCATCGTCATTATCATTTAGTATCTGTTTTCCATACTAGCATTGGTTGGATGGTTTAACAGGAATTGGTAAGCCAGAGTACTGCACTAAGCTCCACAGTTTGCTGTGGCCTGGTTTTTACGGCTGGATGCCCTCACACTCGAGCAAACACTGCAAAATATCTTTAAAAAGATCAAGGTACAGACATAGCTGTGTGGTAAGAAGCTTGATTCCAGGTTCAGTTCTACTGCGTGACACTTTGGGCTAGTGTCTTCTACTATAGTCTCGGGCCGACTAATACTTTGAGAATGGATTTGGTAAACAGAAACTGAAAAGAAGCCCATCGTATATAAATATGTGTGTGTGTGTGTGAGAGAGAGAGAGAGAGAGAGAGAGAGAGAGAGAGAGAGAGAGAGAGAGAGAGAGAGAGAG
>NC_069000.1:34354509-34358913 GCF_001194135.2 Octopus bimaculoides | reverse complement strand
AACTCTACCCTCAGTAAAATCAGCAAAAAATTTCTGGACACACACACACACAAACATACACCCACACAAACACATCCACACAAACACATCCACACAAACACATGCGCATGCACACACACACATGCACACACACACATGCACACACACACACACACACACACATGTTCAATAACTTATCTGATAATCTTCATTAGTCAGATTAATATTATATTTCCAGAAATTGATTAAAATATCTGTTCAACTGAACAGTCCCCTACATCCCTTTTCAGCTGAGTGATCCTAATCTTGCAGGTTTGTTGGAGCTGGTGCCATATAAAATGCCCTCGAGCCAGTTGCACATAAAAGCTCTCATGCCAGTGCTGCGTAAAAGTACCCAGCACACTTTGTAAAGCGATTGATATTAGGAAGGGCATCCAGTTATAGGAACCATACCAAAACAGACATGGAACCCAGGAAGCTTTTCAGCTAGCCAGCTCCTGTTAAACCGTCCAACTTATGCCAGCATGGAAAATGGACAGTAAAGGATGACGATGATGATGATGATGATGATGATGAACCTTGCAGGCTTGTGGGTATTGGTACTGTGTAAAAAGCACCTGTACAGGTACCATGTAAAAGCACCTTTGCAGTGCCATATAAAAGCACTACGTAAAAGCACCCAGTACATTCTGTGAAGTGGTTGGTGTTAGGAAAGGCATCCGGCCATAGAAACCAAGTCAAAGCAAACATGGAGCCTGGGCAGCTCTTCAGCTGACTAGCTTCTGTCAAACCATCCAACCCATGCCAGCAGGGAAAACGGATGTTAAATGATGGCAACAACAACGACGATGATGATGATCTATTCACTTGAAACCGGTATGATGCATTATAATTCACAGAGCAGTGGAAATAACCATGACTGTAATATTTTGCACTATAGCAGGAGTTTTCAAACTTTTTGACTTGCGGACCCCTTTATATTTCAGGCTCTACCTTAGGGAACCCCTTATAAATGCTTATGAAATTTATACATAAATATTTGCTTAACCCTTTAGTGTTCACATTATTCTGCCATAATTAATGCTTTTTTATCCACATTGTTTTGAACTAATCATGCATTAACTCGTAGCTATGAGATTTTGATGAGGTAGCTGTTAATTTTTAAAACGATATTGTAGGGTTGGTATGAGAGACCAGATCTGGCCAGTTTGAACATAGAATAGGCAGAATACTGTTGGCCGGATATGGCCGGTTTAAATGCTAAAGGGTTAAAATAACATATATTTTTACATTTATTTATTTAACAGTATTTAACAAATAGGTTTATTGTCAATTAAAAGATTTCGATTAAAAACCATGTATAAAATCAAATTGCCCATAAAAAGTATTTGCTGTCTACGGACCCCTTGTCTTGTCCTTGCGGACCCCCTGTGGTCTGCGGACCACAGTTTGAAAACCCCTGCACTATAGTATTCTACCATAATTAATTAAGTACTTCACTGTTCTGAGTTCAAACATCAGTGAAGTCAACATGACTTTTCTTCTCTACAATCAATAAAATATGAACCTGAATCTATCGGACATATTATGTATGTTTACTCAGCTGTGTTTTATGAAAGCTCGCTTTGTGCCTCACCAAAATCCATGAATGATTTATACATAGACTTCCCTTTCTTTCTGGAGAATTAACAGCTAAATGTTCTCTTATTCACCTCAACCATTACAAACTTTTCCATCAGTAGTTCTCAACTGAGGTCCATATGGCCCTTGGGGATCCATGTAAGATTTTATTGTTAAAGTTTATCTGCAATGAATTTGTTATATACTTTTTACTCTTTTACTCTTCTACTTGTTTCAGTCATTTGACTGTGGCCATGCTGGAGCACCGCCTTTAGTTGAGTAAATCGACCCCAGGTCTTATTCTTTGGATGCCTAGTACTTATTCTATCGGTCTCTTTTGCCGAACTGCTAAGTTACGGGGACGTAAACACACCACTGTGTTTGTTGGGGGAACAAACACAGACACACACACACACACACACATATATATATATATATGTATATATATATATTTATATATATACATATATACGACAGGCTTCTTTCAGTTTCTGTCTACCAAATCCACTCACAAAGCTCTGGTCGGCCTGAGGCTATAGTAGAAAACACTTGCCCAAGGTGCCACGCAGTGGGAATGAATCCGGAACCATGTGGTTGGTAAGCAAGCTACTTACCACACAGTCACTCCTGCGCCTATTTCTACAATATGAAAAATATTTTAACAATTTTTTAATACAATTCCTGATAATATTTAATTACAAAAACTATAATGGGATTTTTTAAACATCAAATGGCTAAAAATCAAAGGGGTCCATAGATAGAAAATGGTGAAGAACCACTGTTTTTTATGATAGAATTGTCTATGAATATAATAATGCTGAGGTTTCTCAAGCTTGTAATGTAGGCACAATGTAGGTCCTAGTTTGTATAGTAGAATCAATGCTGTCATAACTTCAATAACAGAATAAGAATATCCTCTAACTTGAATAGCAATGTCAATGTAACCTCTAACTTGTACAGATGAGTCGATGTAATCCCTAGTTTGAGTATAAGAAACAATATAGCCCCTAGCTTGTGTAGTAGACTAAGTGTAATCCCTATCTTCTATAGCAGAGTCAACATAGCCCCTAACATGTATGGTAGGGTCGATGTACCTTTAACTTGCATAGCAGAATAAATGTAACCACTAGCTTGCATAAGAGAGTTAGTGTAGCTCCTAACTCTATAGTGGGGTCAAAACAAACCCTAACTTGTCGTCAATGTGGCCCCTAACACGTACACTAGAGTCAAAATACTAAAGGGCAAACACCATGGAAACCAGGCAACCAGCCCCATGAATACTAGGATTTGAAAAAGTAATGCTTAGCAGTTCATGATGATGATGAAGATAACGATGGTGGTGGTGATGATGATGAAGATGATGATGACAATGGTGATGATGAATATGCTAAGACTAATGGAATAAAAATACTTTATGTGTAAAACAAGGAAAGATCCACTGTGAAATACTGTATTCATAAATTACATCTAACCCATGCCAGCATCAAAGAAGCAGATGTAAACAACAACAACAATGATAATGATGATGATACCAGTCTTATAGATGTTGTGACCAAGATGTATTGATAAATAACAAGAAAGAAACTAAATGATGCTGATGTGTTTGGTCTAGTGTGTGCAAAAAAAGAAAAATATTTGACATTTGACAAAGCTTGGTTTCAAACAATTTCATTTTGAACATCATCATCATCATCATCAGCAGCAGCAGCAGCAGCAGCACTCCCACGACCACTACCATCATCATCATCATTAGTGTCCACTTTCCCCGTGCTTGCATGCATCAGACAGAATTTGTAGAAGTGAATTTTTTTACAGCCAAGATGCTTTTCCTCACCTCACCTCATATGGGGAAATAACACCCTGCTGTTTCCAAGCAAGGAATTACTTTCCCCATGGCTAGGCACATTTTTCATGGAAGACTGGAAATGTACATTACGCTTGTTTACAGCCATTACATAATGTCAAGACAAGCACACACACACACGCACACACACATACTTTATGGGAAATAAAGTAAATCTCAAATGCAGAATAGCTGAGAAAATAGGTAAATATCCTTAGAAGACAGAAATACCCTTGACCCATGAACTAACACACACCTTGTGTATGTGTGTTCAGTTTTGTTTATAGACCTTGGAGTGCTTCTAATTCATATTGAATTTTTTTCCATGACATGAAACATTGGGACATGTCTGCAGATGGTTCTCAAACCATTTTGCATATAGTCATAGTCAGCGATATGGCTTGCTGCAGGCCTTGTTTGGTACGTGGCATTGAAAAGACACAACAATGACAAAACATCAATGTCTGTCGCTCCAAGAAGGGACCTGATGTGAGTTGTCTTGTCTGCCTATGACTTACCTTCAAGTGTTTTTAACATCAGGCACATCGAGAATATATTCTCTTACACCTAAAATGCAGCCAACCCACAAACCAACAACACACACATCTTGTGTATGTGTCTTCGATTTTGTTTATATATCATGAGGTGCTTCTAATTCATGTGTGTGTGTGTATCATCATCATCGTTTAATGTCCGCTTTCCATGCTGGCATAGGTTGGACAGTTTGACTGAGGACTGGCGAACCGGATGGCTACACCAGGCTCCAATCTGGTCCGGCAGAGTTTGTACAGCTGGATGCCCTTCCTAACGCCAACCACTCCGAGAGTGTATTGGGTGCTTTTACATGCTACCGGCATAAGGGCCAGTCAGGCAGTACTGGCAACGGCCACGCTCAAATGGTGTTTTTTAAGTGCCACCTGCACAGGAACCAGTCCAGCGGCACTGGCAATGACCTCACTCTA
>NC_069000.1:34348916-34354499 GCF_001194135.2 Octopus bimaculoides | reverse complement strand
GCCACCGGCATGGAAGCCAGACAGCTGCTCTGGCAATGATCACACTTGGATGGTGCTGTTAGCGCTCCACTGGCACAAGTGCCAATATATATATATATATATATATATATATATATATATGTGTGTGTGTGTATGTATGTATGTATATATATATGATGTGCTTTCAGTTTCTGTCTATCAAATCCATTTGCAAGGCTTTGATGTCATCCCAAGGTTATAGTAAAAGACACTTGCCCAAAGTGTGCCACGCAGTGGGACTGAACCCAAGCCCACATGGCTGAGAGGCAAACTTCTTAACCACACAGCCAGGCCATGTGATAGTGGGTTTATAAGCAGTGTGAGAAGATAATGAAGATACTTATTCACTGATGAAGTCTTAGCGTAGAATTGAAACTACTCTTCTCTCTCTCTCTCTCTCTCTTTTTCTGTTCACAAAGATAAACACAGACAGGTATTTACATCTGTCTTTACATAACAGCAGCCACCACAGCTGCAATCATCATCATTATTATCATTGACAGCAGCAGCAGCAACATTGTTGTCATCATCATCATCATCATCATGACCGTCATCATTGTCGGTGGCAGCAACATCATTACCACTGCCACCACCACCACCACCACCACCACCATCATCATCATCATCATCATGATGCAGCAGTAATTTATTGAGCACACCATTGTCTGTATGTCATGTTATTCTTATCTGGAACAAATTAGTCTACTGAAGTGAAGCCCACTCCTCTTCAACCCACACCAACAAAAGGTGTTTGAATTTAATGCTGCAATAGGACAGACCACTTTTTAATCTTATGGGGATGTTTCTACATGGTCACTCAAACTGCTAGAAATGGCAGCCAAATCTCCCACAAATCACTCTATTTATTGTCTTAAATAAAGAAGGACACATTAGACAACATTGTCCTTGATATACAAATAAACAGAATCATCAAAACTGGAATGTATTTCAATGACGGTAAGTTGTTTCTATCCTGTAGTGGCTATTTATAGCTTGGTAGACAGGTATAACGACTATGTTGTTTACATTGATCACAGACAGTGGCAAAATTCAAACCCTCAACCTCTTAATTGGTTTGCTCGTTACCCTATTAATTTAGCCATCTCATTATGTATCATATTTATAAGGCAGTGAGCTGGCAGAATCATTAGCCAGCCAGGCAAAATGCTTAGTGGCATTTTGTCTGTCTTTATGTTCTGAGTTCAAATTCTGCTGTGGTTGACGTATCCTTTCATCCTTTTCGAGTTGATAAAATAAGTAGCAGTTGAGCATTAAGGTCATTGTAATTGACTGAGCCCCATTCCCTGAACTTAGGGTTAGGATGTTGAACTAATCGTAAGATTGTGGTTTCGATTCCTGGACGGGGTGACACATTGTGTTCTTGAGCTAAACACTTCACTTCACATTGCTCCAGTTCACTCAGCTGGCAAAAATGAGTAATTCTGCGATGGACTGGTATCCCATCCAGGTGGGGAATTTATATGCCATGAAACCGGGAAAATGGTCCTTATCAGTTGGCATGACTCGAAAAGGTAACTTTACCTGAACTTGCTGGCCTTGTGCCAAAATTTGAAACTATTATGTACCATATTTGACAGCAGTTCATCAGCGACAAAAGACTATAATTCACACTTCAATTTTGGCAAACCCTTTACTGAAATAAATAAGGGTTTCAAATTTTGGTACAAGGCCAGAAATTTTGAGGGGAGGAATTTAGCCGACACCATCAGCCCCAATGGTACTTTATTTGATCAACCTTCAAGGTGTAAAAGGCAAAGTCGACTTAGGCACGATTTGAACTCAGAGCAAAAAGAGCTGGAATAAATATCTTTCTAATTTTCAGTACAAGGCCAACAATTCTGAGGGGAAGGGCAAGTCGATTACACTGGCCCCAGAGCTCTACTAGTGCTTATTTTATTGACCCCAAAAGGATGAAAAGCAAATTTGACCTTATTAGGATTTGAACTTAGAATGTAGAGAGCCAGAACAAATACTATAAAACAGTTTTCTCCAATGCTCTAATGATTCCACTAGCTTGCTGCTCTCTTTCTTGAAATAATTCATTCTTTCTACTATAGGCACAAGGCCTGAAATTTTGAGGGATGGAGCCAGGCAATTATATCAACTCCAGTGTTCAAATGGTATCTATTTTATTGACCCTGAAAGCACAAATGGCAAAGTTGACCTCAGCAGTATCTGAACTCAGAATGTATAGAGCAAGACTACAACCACAAAGCATTTTCTCGGGTGCCTTAATGATTCTACCAGTTCATTGACCCCTTTGTCTTGTCTTTTATCTTTTACTTGTTTTAGTAGTTAGACTATGGCCATGCTGGGGCACCGCCTTGGAGAATTTTAGTCAAATGAATTGACCCCAGTATTTTTTTTCTAAGCCAAGTACTTGTTTTACCAACCCCCTACAAAGTTATGGGGATGTAAACACACCAACACCAGCTGTCAAGTGGTGATATGAGACAAACAGACACAAACTCACACAGACCGACATACATGTATATATATGTCATGTACTTCTACCAAATCCACTCTCTAGGCTTGGTTGGTCCAGGGCTATAGTAGAAGACTCTTGCCCAAGGTGCCACACAGTGAGACTGGACCCAGAACCATGTGGTTGGGAAGCAAATTTCTTACCACACAGCCACACCTGCACCTATAAAAAACACGCCCCAGGTGAGGATTGAACTCACAACTTTCAAAAGATTCCTCTACATACTTTGCTTAATTATGAGACTGATGCACTGCCTACTATCCCTTGACATTCATTGCCCTCCTTGCTATCAAATCCCTTTAAAATTTGATCCACATTGGAACTGTATTCAGACTTTTATGAAATTTTTCCTTTTCTCATAAAAAAAACTTCAACCATTTTGTTCTTATATTTCTAACTAAAATACACTCTGTATACATTTTAATTAAATTTATTCCATTTTAATTAAATTCTAAAATGAGGATATCAAATTTTGGCACAAGGTCAGCAATTTTTAGGGGAAGTGGGTTAGTTGATTACATTGGCCCCAGCACTCAACTGGTACCTATTTTATCAACCCTGGAAAGATGATAAGCAAAGCTGACCTCGGCAAGATTTGAGCTCAGAACAAAGAATTGCTAAGTATTTTTTTGATGCAAGATCAGCAATTTTGAGAGAAAGGGTAAGTTGGTTGATAAAATTGGCCCTGGTTCTCAACTGGTAATTTATCTTATCAATCCTAAAAGGATGAAAGGCAAAGTTGACCTTAGAATGTAAAGAACTGGAAAAAATACCACAAAGCACTTTTCTCTCACACTCTAACAATTCTGCCAGCTCACTATCTTAGTTTAAATTCTAAGATAATCCTCAACTCAAAGTGATTTCATAGAACAACTAACTTTTATTGCTTATTATTATATTAATGTGGTGCTTTGCATGCATCTTAAAAAATACTTACATAAATCTGTTTCAGAATTTATACCTTGAAACTCCTCTACTTACAGACAGGTAATATCTTAGATTTAAAGTTACATAAATATCTCTGTACAGAATGTGTTATTAACCAATGTTATATTCTATTATATTATTTAAGTTACTAAATATCCATTGTATTATTTATGGCACTGGTGCAAGATACCAAGTTTGGTACATAACTGTCACTTAGTTTATTTATATGGATGCTCAAGCATTGTTGCCTAGTTTTCTTCCTCACTTGCGTTCTTCATCATTATCATTGTTGCCACCACCACCACCACCACCACCACAACCACCACCACCACCATCATTATCATCATCATCATCATCATTTTCTCTTGGCACTTGGTTGGTTACAACAACGCGGGTTCCAGTTGATCCGATCAATGACACAACTTTCTCATGAAATTAACGTGCAAGTGGCTGAGCACTCCACAGACACATGTACCCTTAGCATAGTTCTCAGGGAGATTCAGCGTGACACAAAGTCTGACAAGGCTGGCCCTTTGAATTACAGATACTACTCATTTTAACCAGCTGAGTCAACTGGAACAACTGGAAATAAAGTGTTTTGCTCAGGGTCATGATGCACCACAGGGAATTGAACTCATGATCTTATGACCATGATCCAAATACCCTAACCATTAAGCCACACACACACACACACACACACACACACACACACAATAGGTTTCTTTCAGTTTTCCTCAACCAAATCCACTCAGAAGGCTTTGATTGACATGGGGCTATAATAGAAGATGCTTGGCCAATGTTCCATTACTGGGATTGAACCTGAAACCATGCAGTTGGAAAGCAAACTTCTTGACCACACATCCATCTATAAACGATATTAATTCTGTTTAGACAGAAAACGTAAAAAAAAACAGGCACAACAATAAGAGAATCTCTATGTGGTCACTCAATTTGCAAGAAATAACAGCTAAAAATCTTCCTCAAATCACAACCCTACCATCTTATAAATAAATGAAGAACACCTAGGAATAACATAGTCTTTTGATAGCATAAAGATGAGATGGTCATGTCTGGATCACCTTTAATCATAGATTCTGCTCTGCTTGTCCAGGATTGTTTTGTGAGGATAAACAACAGAAATAAGGGAGCCTCTGCATAGTTGCTCAGTCTGCTAGAAACAGCAGTCAAATCTCCTTCAAACACACACACACATCATATTAAAAGCAAAATGGACAATGTAGCTTTTGATAAACAAAATGGCAGGTTCCTCATGAGTGGACACCCTTTAATCATAGGTTCGCTTGACCATAGTTGACTTTGGGCTAAGTAACAACAGCAGCAACAACAACAAGAACAGTATGGACCATTCCTTTTTTTAATTTTTAAAA
The DNA here is from genome assembly GCF_001194135.2 of Octopus bimaculoides. Classification (NCBI taxonomy): domain Eukaryota; kingdom Metazoa; phylum Mollusca; class Cephalopoda; order Octopoda; family Octopodidae; genus Octopus; species Octopus bimaculoides. The sequence goes on along the minus strand of NC_069000.1, from coordinate 34,349,660 downwards.
ATATTTTCTAATTAACATTAGGATCTACATTATCCAATATATTTTCTATTTAATTTGGTGAAAGCATGATTTGAGAAAGATTCGGTTGCTATGTTTGCTATTTCTAGCAGATCGAATAACCATATAGAGGTTTCGTCATTGGCACAGCCATACTTAGCTGTATAAGAAACCTATTGTTTTTCTTGTTGTTTTTGTAGAAGTTGTTGTTGCTGCTGTTGTTTGTCAGATTATTTCGCAATGGAGAAAAACTTGGTTAGCTTCTTCTAGTGTTATCCTTAGAGATTAAAACCAGCAACTGATTCACTACTGTGCAGTAAGTGTTGATAGTTGCACTTAGCAGACAGACATCATCTGTGCAGATGATGACGTCAAGATAACTATTGACATCATGTAGGTTCAGCTGAGAATGGTATCGTCCAATGGTAAAGAAGTACTTCAGAACACTTCACCAATCACAGCTGCTGCTGTCTATTACAAACAATGAAGGCTATAGAAAAAAAAAACAAAAAACCACAGAACAAAAAAACAGGCAATGAACAATAAAAAAAATAAAAAAAAAGGCATAGCTGTGTGGTTAGGAAGTTTGCTTCGCAACTATGTAGTTTCCGGTTCAGTCCCACTGCATGGCACCTTGGACAAGAGTCTTTTCCTCAAGCCTCAGGTTGACAATGCCCTGTGAGTGAATTAGGGACAGAAATTGTTCAGATGTGTGTGTGTGTGTGTGCGTGCGTGCGTGCGTGCGTG
>NC_069000.1:34340281-34347680 GCF_001194135.2 Octopus bimaculoides | reverse complement strand
ATATATATATATATATATATATATATATATAAAGGAATACCGAAAATGGGACAAGAATGCAAAACATCCAAACAGTTAGATGATACAAAAAAGGAACAACAAAACATCCAGACAGACGATACAAAAAAACAAAGACAGGTCATTCGGAGTTTTCTTTCTTCAGTCGAGTTCCAGATTATCTTTGCAATTTCAGCTGGTTATTCTCGAGATTGCTCCAATCTGGCCAGCCCCAAGGAAAAACTAAGCGAAGAGCATTAGATTCCTTGGAAGAAAGCAGCAAATGTATATAACAGAGAAATGGTACACAAATAATGCAAATAAAGAACATTAACAACAGGTGTCTTTCGACTGAGGACAAATTAAATTAAGCTGGTGTGTGTGGAAGTAAAGCCTTACGGCAGGGACATAAGAGATGACAGGCATAGGGAGGAATGTAAATGTTGCACGGATGGTAGTCGAACCAAGAAAGAAAGGTCATGCTTGGCCGAACACCGCTCACTTGGAGAGAGAAGAGAGAGAGGTAGAGGCAGAGGGAGAGAAGAATTAGGGAGGGACGATAAAAAAAGAAAAGGGACAGAGTGAAGTGAAAGAGGAGGGTTAGGGTTCCACACAGTTTCTGTCTACCAAATTCACGCATAACTCATTGGTCAGTCCAAAGCTATAGTAGAAGATACTTGCCCAAGGTGCTCTGCAGTGAGACTGAACCTGAAACCACATGGTTGCAAAGAGAGCTTCTTAAACCATACAACCATGCCTGTCTCTGTTCCATATGGCATGTTATAACATAAAGACAATTGTTACATAAAGACTGTGGCTGCATAGTCTGTTATAATTATATTGTCATTACGTAAATACTATCATGACATATAGACTGCCATAAGAAGATATCAGTATAAGTGTATTGAGTAAACACAGCTGTTACATATCTACTTAAATTACATATGACACAAGGATTTGCATAATTGTTATTTGTTCTTCAGGGACATACACAACAGCAACTAGCATATTTTGTGTTTGAATTTGCTGGAATGTATCAAAAATAAATAGGCAAATCTTTGTTTCAGATTTCACTGTACACAGTGCAAATAGCAATTTTTTTTATTGGTTGTCAGATATAAGCACTGATCAGAAAACAGTTTGTTCACTGAAATTATAAACAAAGCCTGTAGCTCAAAAGGCCTGGTTACTTATGGCTGATGAGACATGATATGTCAAAACACCAGTGTCCTAGAATCCCTTGTGCCAATGAGCCAGGAGTGTTATGGTCATATTGTTGTTATAAAACATAGAAGTTGTTCTTCAGTGACATACACAATAGCAACTTGCATATTTGTATTTGAATCTGTTGTAATGTAATACAAACAAATATGCAAATCAACATTTCACATCTCACTGTACACTGCGCAAATAATGAATTTTTTATATTACGTATACCCTGTTATTACAAATAGACTGTAATTATATATATATATATGTCTTTATATAAAAACTGACATTATATACAGGATATCATGATTATCAACAAATGTATAGTTTGTCTTGAGTCTAAACAACAAGATCAATGAGTCAACAAGAAAGCCTTCATGCATCACTTGATCTGCTAAAAATAACAGCTAAATATTTCTGTCACCTACTACTCAGTTTTGAAAAGAAAGGACACATTAATTATATAGTCTTTTGTTAGAAATAAAGGATGATGGTCACATGTGGAATGCCTTTCATCATAGGTTTGTTAAATGAAGGCTTTCCTGAAAATAAAACAGAATGGTTATGGTTTGATTGCATTTGATTTTGTCTGCTCAAACAAAGCCAGAGTAATGCTAAACAACTTACTCTGTCAGTCCCTTACTGAATTGCTAAGTTAAATGGATGTTAACAGACCAACACTAACTGACAAGGGGTGTGGGGGATAAACACATAACCACACACACACACACACACACACACACACACACACACACACACACACACACACACACACACACACACACACACATGATGGGCTTCAACACTGTTTCTGTCCAATAAATTTACTGATGAGAAGTTACTCTGGGGCTATAATAGAAGACACTTGTCTAAAGTGCCAAGCATTGAGAGTGAACCCAAAACATGTATTTGCAAAGCAAGCTTCTTAATGACATAGCCATGCCATGATATGATAAAGTATGTAAACAAGACAGCAAGAAGCAAAAAGGCTACTAAAAACAGAGAAAATGAATAACAGAAAAATGAAAGCCAAGAACACTTAAATCATTGCAATGTTCTTCTATTGGTCTTCACGAGATCACAGATATTATGATCAACTTGATTAGCTATTAATGTATGATATTTTCACAAAGATTCTATTCATAAGTTGTTGATTAAGTTGGGAAATTTACCTCAAAACACATGAGGGAAACATAACTGACTGTAATGTTAAAATATAAATGACAGATTTTGTCAATACTAGTTTTGGTTACAACTAATGCTGTTCTTAATATGGTAAGCCAAAACGTAAGGTCTGTGAAGCAATTTATAGCTAGTGGTCATTCCCTTGTTTCTTTCTATTGTACAGGTGTGGCATGAAAAAAACTTCAGATTCACCATTCTTGATAAACATGTAGTAGGAATATTGTCAAAGTTCCAAGCACCAACATACTGCCTAAGAACTGAGTTGTGGTTAAGTATTTGAATGGCTTGAAGGTTTTCTGATATGAAATGCATGAAGCATGATTTTCTCAGCTATGATTTTTTTCACTGCCATCGCTACTGTCATCATCATCATCATCAAAATTATTAGGACTCATAAGGGCCAGTTACTCAGTTTCCATGGCATATGAGTGACTGAGATCATGATACTCCCACTGAACAGGATAACAGTTTGTCACAGGGCTATTCATTTACAGCCAAGTGGACTGTAGTAATGTGAAATGAAGTGTCTTGCTCAAGAACACAACATACTGCACAATTTGCGAATCGAAACCATGATCTTGCCACTGGGCCACTTAAAGTGTTCATGGCTTTTACATTGTATCTCTTTTCTTTTTTACTAGTTTTAGTCATTGGACTGCGGCCATACTGGGGCACCATCCTAAAGGTTTTCATCAAACAAATTGACCCCAGTACTTATTTTTTAAAAGCCTGGTACTTATTCTATCTATCTCTTTTGCTGAAACACTAAGTTATAGGGACATAAACACACCAACACTGTAAAGCAGTGGTGGGGGACAAACACAACACACACATTCTCTCACACTCACACACTCTCACATACACGTGACGGTTGTCCACTTGTGACCAAGGAAGACCATCACTGATCATTGCCCAAGCAAAATGCCAGCAATGCCTGTGTGTGAGGTTATTGCACTTGTGGTCAGTTTCACCCAGGTCCATGTTTGCAGCCTCCATGCTCACCATGGCACCCTCCTACTTGACCAAACATCAGAAAGTTGCTTCACCAGCAACTGCGCGACCTAGATAATTCTTGCACAACACCTCACAGACCATCCCCACCCTAGCGACATGATCCAGAGACTAGCCAAGGCAAGATATCCAATGCCAAGATGGTTCAGGAATGTGGGAGCATCTTGATTTCAATTTCAAGCAAAAGATCCCCAAACTATTCACTGCATGTTTTGTTTTACATCAGAATGACCCTCTCCTAAAGACATGCATTAACAAAAGCTAAAAACTGCCTTGATCCCAGTGGTCTTCCAGCATGCCAGATACCACCCAGAATTTCTTTCACTAGGTCCATTCGTCCTTTTGACTGGTCTTATTTTTAGTTCCACAAGGTTTTTAGCAACCCTCCTCATCAGGCAAGATTAGTGAATGGGGTGCTGGTTTAGTGACCAATGACTTGACTATACAACAGGTTGAACTGGATTCAGTGATATCAGTAGTGTTCACGAGAGACCTCACAAGTGAACTGACACATACATATATACATACATACACACACACACGCATATACACAAACACACACATACATACATATAAGCGATGGGCTTCATTCAGTTTCTGTCTACCAAATCTAATCACAAGGCTTTGGTCAGCCTGGGGCTATAATAGAAAACACTTGTCCAAGGTGCCATACAGTGGGACTGAACCTAGAATCATGTAGTTGGGAAACAAACTTCTTACCAAACAGTCACATCAGTGCCTATCAATTGCCTTGATCAAAAGTTTCCAGATATCGAACTATGATGATGACAATGTATATGTATATATAAAATGACTTAAATCGAAATAACCATCATTTAAATGTATGTACATGTAATGATTAAAACCTAGCCTAGGTTGTTTTTATGTTAGCCTATGAATTCAGTAAATTGTTAGGCAAGCCTAAGCTGCTTTTATATTAGAAAGAAATAATTTCAAATACTGTACTGTTGCCTACCTGATGGCTGATGGCTGATGTCGGTGTTACTCGTTGAGGCTGGTGTAAGAGGAGGAGGAGGAGGAGATTACACACTAGATGTCAATGGTTGGAGATTGTAAGCTGACTTCTGTTGTGGTGGTGTAGATTGTTGTGCAAACTTGTCTAAAGTCCCTTGAATTGTGTTTTTCTTCTTCTCTTAAAGGATTAGGTAATAAGGTGCAATAGTATCTTGACAACTCCACAGTATTTTTACAAAACATTGTGCATTGGGATCCATTTCCTCAAATAATAAAGCAAGACATCTATCTAAACGAGAAATAGCCTCTTGCATTTTCTTCGACATAAAACGATGAGGCCCGAGGTCAATGATGCATACTGTATTTTAACATTAATTTTAATATGCTATACAGATTATATGTGTCTATTGCTTTTTTATTTATTTCCTGGAGACGAATATGAATGTAACCAATCAATACAACCCGGAACTAACAGCACAGTATAGTATGAACGTTATTGCTGTTTTGCCAGGCGATATAAATTAATACTGTATCTAATATTTATTTAATATTTTAGAAAGACTGACGTATCTTCGGAAATGACGTAAGTCAAAATGACTTAACCAGAGGTATATGGGTATATATATAATTCTTAAACAAGAATGCTGTTTTCAGTGACTTCAACATTTTGACCAGGTAAGCCATCATCAGACTGCCAATGTTGGTTTAGCTGGTTGAAATTTCGAAGTTACAGTCAATAACATTCTTGTATAAGAGTAATAAAATTGTACATTGCAAAAGTATAGAATAACTGTGTAGATTAACGTAAAATTGTTTTTATTGTAACTGAACATAAATGCAAACATCAATATATATATTTGGACTGACTCCTGTGCAGGTGGCACGTAAAAAACACCATTTGAGCGTGGCCGTTGCCAGTACTGCTGGACTGGCTCCTGTGCCGGTGGCATGTAAAAAGCACTAACTACAACTTTTAGAGTGGTTGGCATTAGGGAGGGCATCCAGATGTAGAAACTCTGCCAGATCAGATTGGAGTCTGGTGCAGCCATCTGGTTCACCAGTCCCCAGTCAAATCGTCCAACCCATGCTAACATGGAAAGCAGACGTTAAATGATGATGATGATGATAATGATGATATATATATGTATGTATTGATGTTTTCTTACATATATACATACGTACACACACACACACACTCTTTCTGTCTGTCTGTCTCCTTCTCTCTCTTTCTCTCTCTAGCTTATAGCAGAAAGATACATGCTTCAGATACTATTGTTTCTTTTCTTGTTTCTATTGTCTAACTTCTTACTCTACTTTGATGAAGTGTTCACCCCAAAACGTCAGTTTACTTCTTTTCCTTTCCCTTTTTTCCTCAGCATTCTATTGGCTGTGCACAACTTTCAGTGTTTTTATTTTCTTTTTTGTGAGTTGACCTTTTATTCATCTCTTATCAAATTTTTCTCAATTTGGTGTAACTTCTTGTGTTGTCCAACTGCCCATCTCGTATTCCCCTCATTCCATTAATGCTATTTCCCCTACACACTCTCTCTCACTCACACACACTCACACACACACACACACACATATGTTTAACGTCCACTTTCCATGCTGGAATGGGTTGGATGGTTGGAGATGGAGCTGTCTAGCAAGGAGCTGTCCAGACTCCGGTTGTCTGTCGTGGCATGGTTTCTATGGGTGGATGCCCTTCCTAATGCAAACCACTTAACAGAGTGTGCTGGGTACTTTTTACATACCACTGGCATGGGTGGAAAGTAGATATCAAATGATGTTGATGATGATGATGATGATGATGATGAACAATAACTGTTTGATAACATTGTGTTTGATTATAATAAGCAGTCCAAATTCTGTATGTATGTATGTATGCTTGTGTGTTTGTATGTGCATGCATGTGTGTGTATGTGTGTGTGTGTGTGTTTGTACATATTTGAGTCTGGTTGGAACTTTACCTTACAAAACAATGCAAGATCAATGAAGGAGTAAAGTTCCAATTGTTAAATACGATCTGTTCACCCACCATCAAACCCCCACTGCTGCCACCACCACCACTACCACCACTCAACCATCATTGTTGCTATTATTAGTACCACCAACAGCATCCTTATTGTGACTACCACAACTACTACTTCCACAACTATCACAATATTCTCTCCACCACCACAATTGATAACAAGAAGGCAATGAGAGCCCTTAGATGGTCACAAGACTTGCTAAAAACAGCAGTTGCCTCTGTGCAATCACATTCACATTCTCTTAATAAAGGACAGGAAAGAGACACATTTGGTAATGCAGTACTAAAGATGGGATGGTCATGGCTGGAATGGGATGTCTTTGACTACAGGTTTGCTTAAGGGAGCAAGATGAAGAACAGCGACAACATAGAAGCATAAAAGCCACTACATCAACCAACTCGGAGACTTACTCTACAAACTCAAGAACAAGTGTCACCACCACCACCACCACCACCACCACTACTGCCGTCGCCGATACCACCACCACCACTATTACTACTGACAATGTTGCTGCCACCATCAACACCACCACTGCCGCCACCACCACCACCCTACTACTACTACTACTACTACTACTACTACTACTACTACTACCATCAACTTCAACCACCACTACTAGCACCACTGCTATCACCACCTTCATCTACTACCACTGTCACCAACACTCGCAATCACGTCTACCACAACTCACATTCTTAATTAACCACTACCACCACCACCACTACAACCAACATCCATCACCACCACCACCACCACCACCACCACCATAACAACAACAACCATCACCACCACTACCCCCAGCACCACTGTTACTGCCATCACTATATACTGAATTGATTATTATATTATATAAAGATGTCTTTGATTCTAATTCTGTAGAGCCATTTACCTTGTTCAAAGATCTTAATCAGGTAACTTTGATACACTTTCCTTGACTCTGCCATAATTAATGGATCATTTCTAACACAGAAACACGTATAGCCTTTTTT
>NC_069000.1:34338581-34339669 GCF_001194135.2 Octopus bimaculoides | reverse complement strand
CCCACCCTTGTAAGACATCTTAAGAGCAAGGATGTATTTTTAAAAAATATAATATTAAAAAAATGTAATGAAAATAATTAAAAACACACACGCACATGCACACGCACACACACACACACACGCACATGCGCACGTACACACACACACACACACACACCAGATTTTGTTGTGGGTAATTACAAAAGAAAATCACAACCTGCACGCACACACACACACACACATGTGAACACATGCATATATATGCACACATGTACACACATGCATATATGCGTACATGTGCACATGCAGCTAACCCAACTCCATTTTTGAGTGTAAACCAAAGATACATTCATTAACTTAAAGCAAACAAATAAATAACCAAACGAAGACAATTTATTTCCAAGGAAATTAATAATACATGCTCAACTATTCACGAGATACTTCATTATTTTATAGCTCCTCCCACCACCCACCCCATCTTTCTTTCTTTCTTTCTTTTTTCTGCACCCATCCCCAACCACCACTGCCACCTTTGCCATCACCACCACCGCCACCTCTCTCTTCAAGTCAAGTAACATGTACAAAATGAGTTACAAACCTGTGAGAGAGCAGTCAATAGAAGAAGACCTTCCAAGGACCTTCCGTGCAGTTGCACGAAATAGCAGCCAGATCATCCTCAAATCTCATTCTACTACTGTTTACCTTCTACCTTTTACTTTTCTGATTGTTTCAGTCATCACACTGTGGCCATGCTAGGGCACCACCTTCAACGATTTAGTCGAACAAATCAAGGCCCAGTATTTAAGTCTAGTACAGATTTTATTGGTCTCTTTTGCCAAACTGCTAAGTTACAGGGATGTAAATGAACCAAGAGCAATTGTCAAGTAGTGGTGGGAGACAAACTCAAACACACATGCACGTAAATACATACACATACACATACATACATACATACATATTTATTAAAGGTGTGAAGACACATGGCTTGGTGGTTAGAGGTGTCAGGCTTACAATCATAAAGGCATTAAAGTCATGAGTTCAATACCTAATGACATGCTATGTCCTTGTGTAAGACACACATTTAGTCATGACTGCTTTTGATCTTCTTT
>NC_069000.1:34337175-34337990 GCF_001194135.2 Octopus bimaculoides | reverse complement strand
TTGCACTCATGATTACTAGATCATGATTTCTGGGTGGTGTGCTGTGTTTTTGAGCAAAACGCTTCATCTTACATTGCTTTGCAATCACTTCAACACCCAACATGTGGTATGCGGTGCACCTGTTCAGACAATGTCTATTTGATGGAGGGCAGTGAGCTAAAAGTACGGCATATACATTTGATCACTATAAGCAAATCATTTGTGCAGGCCATTCAGCAAAAGCTGAACGCTCGTATGTTGTCTTTGATGGGAGAGTCCATCATTGTTAAGGTGAGGAGCTGACAGAAATGTTAGCAAGCTGAGCAAAATGTTTAGTGGCATTTCATATATATTCACATTCTGAGTTCAAATTCTGCTGGGGTTAATTTTGTCTTTCAGCCTTTCAGGGTCAATAAAATAAGTACCAATTGAGCACTAGGGTCAGTGTAATTGACTTAGCCTCTCCTCCAAAACTGCACACCATCGATCTCACTCTCTCCTCTGTGACCACCTTTGATCCAGTTGCAAGACCAGGTCAAAACACCTGAGGATGGAGATAGATGCAGTGGATGACTAAAATGTCTTTACTTGCTTCATCTTACATTCTGCATTACTGCAGCCACCTTCTCTCCACTGAGCTATAAAGGTTTCTTCCACAGAGTTTGTTGGATCCAGTCTTCACATGCATAGAGAGAAACCCTAACTCTCTAACTCATTTCATACACAGAAATTCACATGCATAGGGAAGCCCTAATGGTCTAACTCATTTCATACACAGAAATGAAAGCCTGATAGACCAATCTTGCTTTCTGTCATACACAAAAATGAAAACTTGA
>NC_069000.1:34330922-34336494 GCF_001194135.2 Octopus bimaculoides | reverse complement strand
GTTAGAGCAGCGGAGTCGCGGTCATAGGATCGCGGTTTCGATTCCCAGACCGGGCTTTGTGAGTGTTTATTGAGCGAAAACACCTAAAGCTCCACGAGGCTCCAGCAGAGGATGGTGGCGAACCCTGCTGTACTCTTTCACCACAACTTTCTCTCTCTCTTACTTCCTGTTTCTGTTGTGCCTGTAATTCAAAGGGCCAGCCTTGTCACACTCTGTGTCATGCTGAATATCCCCGAGAACTACGTTAAGGGTACACGTGTCTGTGGAGTGCTCAGCCACTTGGATGTTAATTTTATGAGCAGGCTGCTCCGTTGATCGGATCAACTGGAACCCTCGACGTAGTAAGCGACGGAGTGCCAACAACTGATCAATAGGGCCACTAGTAATTGTGTTCAAATTGGTGGCTTAGTCTTTGATTTTCAATGAGTGTACCACCCACCATAAATAATAATGATTTGATATCTACATTCCCCATACAACCTTGAGCAAAATACATTGACAATGGTTTTTGAAATACTTTCAAAGCTGACCTTGATAGGATTCAAACTCACAGAATAAAGGAATGTAATAAAACATTGCAAAATATTTTGTGTGATGTGTGAGGATTCTGCCTCCCAACTGTCGTTTGAGGAAGAAATAAAATTTAATGAATCATCCTAAACATGGAGAACAGCAAGATTCAAAACGATGACTTGCATATTCATCCTTACCGCCTGACTAGCCTTTGTGCGGGTGACACGTAAAAGCACCCACTACACTCTCTGAGTGGTTGGCGTTAGGAAGGGCATCCAGCTGTAGAAACTCTGCCAAATCAGATTGGAGCCTGGTGTTGCCATCCGGTTTCCCCAGTCCTCAGTCAAATCGTCCAACCCATGCTAGCATGGAAAGCGGACGTTAAATGATGATGATGATGATGATGATATTCAAATATGAATATGATAATCACTGTTGTGATTGTCACCGGAGAACAGTTTCTCCTTTATGATGAATGTGTGTTCATAGCACACTCGATTCATTAGTATAAGAGATTCAAGGACAGCCATTGTTTTGATGGTGTCATGTTTCATCAGCCAGAAGCATCCCCAGATCAACAAATCTAACAAGAGTTGATTGTCTTGTTTATAATTTCAGCAAACAAACTGATCATTGATCGGCAAGTAAAGATGGACAAAATGCCGTTAATCGTTTTACCTGGTGTGCTAACTATTCTACCAGCTTGCAACCTTACTGCTATGATAATCATAATCGTTATCATCATCATCATCATCATCATCATTTAATGTCCATTGTCCATGCTGGCATGGGTTGGACGGTTTGACCAGGGCTGGCAAGCTGGAAGGCTGCACCAGACTCCAGCTTGATTTGGGATGGTTTCTATGGCTGGATGCCGTTCCTAATGCCAACTACTCTGAGAGTGTAATGGGTGCTTTTACATGCCACTGACACGGGTGCTGCTTGCATAACACCACTATCTGCCATGACTGCAATTTTGCTCAGCTTGATGGGTTTTCTTCTCAAGCACAACATAATGCCAAAGGTCTCGGTCATTGCCTCCATGAGGCCCAACACAACACTTGAACTCACCTCCATGAGGCCCAACACTCAAAAGGAACCAAACTGCATCTCATCTAGGTTAACTCTCTCCCTAATTAGTTGGGCTATGACTCTCTCCGTAAATTCCATCACCTGGTCCAACATTTTACTAGTAATGATATAATAATATCAGTAAATAAAATAACAAATGCTGGAGGTGTTACAGGTTGGTAACAGTCCATTAGTTAGAACCTGTAGAAGAGAAAATATAAAACAGAACAGTGTTAAGACTTACCGTAAATTAAATCCAGTAACAGAGAGTCTGCTATAATTCCAAAAAAGTTACAATATGGCACTGTATAAAGAGCCATAGTAATTGAGTGTAAGGGTTAGATAGAGAGTCACATCATTTTATTCATCAAGTCCATCATTTTTTCAACTAGATTATATCTGGAATTAAAAAAAAAAAATAGATGAAATTAATGAAGGAGATATTTTGCTATGAGGTAACATCAAATTCTAACAAAGGTACAAAAGCAAAACATAATCAATAGAATCTCCCCATGTATTTCGTTATGTTATTGGCCGTTGCCAGTACCGCCTGACTGGCCTTCGTGCCGGTGGCATGTAAAAGCACCCACTACACTCTCTGAGTGGTTGGCGTTAGGAAGGGCATCCAGCTGTAGAAACTCTGCCAAATCAGATTGGAGCCTGGTGTTGCCATCTGGTTTCACCAGTCCTCAGTCAAATCGTCCAACCCATACTAGCATGGAAAGCGGATGTTAAACGATGATGATGATGATGACTGGCAATTATTTTTTTTTTTCAATCCAGGTGGAATAAAATACAAAGTCAGCTTTAGTAGGATTTGAACTGAGAACCTGGGGTGATGAAATTAAACCTTCTCATGTCCTTAGTCTAGTTTTCTATTCTCAGGAACAATGATGCAATTGTGAAGTTCCAGGAATAAAATTTTGCAGCTGATTTTGTATATAACATTAAACCACATTAGTAGTTATCCTAACTCACAAGTCATCAACAGAGCAATATTTATTTGAATAAACAGTCGTCTTTACATGTACCCTCAGAATAATGTTGCAGTAATTATTAAACTCTTTAAAAATTAATAAGCAATTATGATAAATTATTTAGACCGATGCTGTTGAAACAGCTGCACCAGGATTCTACAGAATTTATTTTAAAGATTATTTCTATCATACATTGAATTAAAGTCATAAAATATTCAAAATTTCAAATTTAAAACTGCACAAGGACTTCATAAGTGATCCGGTATAGGAAGGAAATTGGGCGGAACTCAATTCAGCACAGGCAACAGGCACAATACAATATACGAGAGATCAACTGAACCAATGCCTAACATGGTAATAGATAATGATGATGATGAAAATGATGATGATGATGATGATGAAGATGTCATGCTGATGGTGTCAGTGGTGGCAGTAGTAGTAGTAGTAGTGGTGGTGGTGGAGATGTTATTCTGTGACATATTTCCGATAATTAGCTTGTTAAAGTGATACCATATTCTGTACCAAAATTGATTCTAGTCAGCTGTGAACGAAAAGGAATTAACAAAAATTCAGATGAGAATCAGAATCATTAACACCCATATGTGACCACCACCACCATCAGCATCACTACAATCATCACAATCACCACTGCCATCACCATCACCAATCTACAGATCATTTGTTTCTTTCTTGTCCTCCGCCACTGTTTGACAACTAATGCTGGTGGTTTTATGTTCCCGTAACTTAGCAGTTCAGCAAAAGTAACTGACAGAATAAGTACCAGGCTTAAAAAGAAAAAAGTATTGAGGTCAATTCGTTCAACTAAAATTCTTCAAGTCGGTGCCCCAGCATGGCCACGGTCTAATGATTGAAACAAGTAAAAGATAAAAGATACATACATACATACATACACACATACACACACACACATACATAAACACACACACACACACACACACATACATACATACATGCATTCATACATACATACATACATACACACACACACACACACACACACATATATATATACAGTCATCGTCTTCATCATCATTTAATGTCTACTTTTCCAGCTGGCATGGGTTGGATGGAATTTGTTGAGGAAGATTTTTATACAGCAGGGTACCCTTCCTGTCATTAACCCTCGCCTGTTTTCAAGTAAGGTAATATTTCCCCTTGACCAGAAATACCTTGGAAAATCAGAAATGAGAGACACTGTTTGCATGGCGGAGACACTCATCAACAATTATCATGCAATGTCATGGCAAAGACTTACCATCCATCACTACCACATCTACATATATACAGGCATGGCTGTTTGGTAAGAAGTTTGCTTCCTAACTACAGGGTTTTGAGTTCAGTCCCATGGCATCTTTGGAAATTGTCTTCTACTACGACCCTGGGCCAACTAAAGTGTTGTGAGTGACAGAAACCCACTCCCTGGTGTGGAGAGGGGAGGCCGGTATGCATGGCTGACTGTTAGTCTTCCATAAACAACCTTTCCTGGGCTTGTGCTTTGGAGGGGAACTTTCTAGGTGCAATCCCATGGTCATTCATGACCGAAGGAGATCTTTACTTTCACTTTTACATACATTGTGTGTGTGTGTGTGTGTGCGTGTGCAAGTGAGTGTGTGAGTGTCTCTGTCTTGTTATCACATGCTAACTGTAAACAAATGTTATAAACATGCAAGCAGTGTCTTTCTTTTGCAATCTTCTGTGAAAACATGCTCGGCCACTGTGCTGTTTATGTTTGAAGGATGAGGAGAAATATTATCTTGTTTGGAAACAAGCAAGGGTTTGTGACAGGAAGGGGATCCAACCATAGAAAATTTGCCTCAACAAATTTCATCTGACCCATGCAAACATGGAGAATGCATGTTAAAATGGGGATGATGATTATGTATGTTTGTTTAACATCTGTTGTCCATGCTAGCATGGGTGAGAAGGAGAGATATCTGAGACAGAATGCTTAAATCTGAGACAGCATGCTGGGCGAAATGCTTAGTGGTATTTTGTCTGCTTTATGTTCTGAGTTCAAATTCCGCCAAGGTAGACTTTGCCTTTCATCCTTCCAGGGTCAATAAATTAAGTACCAGTTGCATATGGGGTCGATCTAATCAACTGGCCCCCTCCCCACAAAAGATTATGTGACAGTTGTAAATGAGCATCATCATTATCATCATACAAACAAGATTGTTCATTTCCAGTCTTCCAAGAAAAACATGTCAAGCTATGGGAAAACATTACCTCATTTGGAAACAGTTGAGGGTTGGTGACAGGAAAGGCTGCAGAAAATCCTCATTCTACAAATTCTGTTTGACCCATGCAAGCATGGAAAAATCAACATTAAATAATGATGACGACAACAACGACGACGACAATGACAACAATGATGACGACGATGATGATGATGATGATGCACAAATTAAACTGCAAAAGTAAGTTATGAAATTTACTATAAAATGAATAGATTTAAGTCTCTGGATTTCTTTTGTCTCCTTCTCTCTGACACTGAAGAATTCCCTGCAGCTCACAATATAATCAAATCATCAAACTTTTATCTACAACATTTTGTGTTGTGGGGAGTGAGAGATCCTTTTCTTTGGGAAGGGTGTTTAAGACAAAATTCTTCATAATATAATTATGCTGTTGACATGTTCAAAATGCCAACAGCAATCACGTTATTTTTTTTTTCTCAAGCACCTAGTTATAATTAACATATTTTATCAAGTCTTTCAATGAGATGTTATTTAGTTATCTTCATTCTTTGTTATAAAACACAGCTTTCTTTTATTTATTTCACGTATGGTACACTTTACTTAAACAAGAATTTCTTGGAATTATTATGTCAATAACACATCGACCAATTCCACTGTCAATCTATTTATTTATCAGTCAGTTCAATTTCCTGAAATGTGTTTCTACTGTATGAAATTCCACCAGAAATTACCTATAACTGTTTATAAGCCAACTCAGTAGCAGTGGTTCTCAACCATATGGCTTGTGGGGGG
>NC_069000.1:34327748-34330886 GCF_001194135.2 Octopus bimaculoides | reverse complement strand
GGGGGGGGGGGGTCCATATAAGATGTTGTTAAAAATAATGTGCAATAAATTGGTTATATTTCTACAATACACAGATATTTCAACAATTTTTTATACAATTCCTAAAAATATTTATAACTAACACTCTTGGTTATGATGATAACGGTTCCAGTTGATATGATCAATGAAACAGCCTGTGCATGAAATTAATGTGCAAGTGGCTGAGCATTCCACAGACATACATAAATTTGGTGTAGTTCAGGAGCATATTCAAAACATACTACAATGTAAGCCTAGCCCACTACAATACTACAAGCTCATTTCATCACTCACTTATCACTGTATAACATCACCACACACCATATTCTCAAGTACAACTCATTTTTACCATCTGTGTGTTAACTGGAACAACAAGAAATAGAGTGTCTTGCTCAAGGACATAACACACCACTGGGTATTGAACTTGTGACCTTATGATCATGAACTAAATACCCTAACTCTTAAGCCATGCACCTGCATAATTAATATTTCATTATAAAAATATATGATTTTTTTTTTAAACATCAAACTGGTATGAGGGTCCAGTAAAATAAAATAGAAATCAAAGGGACAATAGGTAAAAAAAAAAGGGTTAAGGACCACAGCATTACATGATTGTTTGCCTTGTTAGGAATAGTAGCCAAATATCCCTCAGATCCCAGTCTATTGTCTTAAATAGATAAGGAAGGGTAGAACCAAGACGTATGTGATTCTAAAGAAAAACGTCTTAATCAAGTGTGGATAGGTTCTGGCATTGCTGTGTGGTAAGAAGTTTGCTTTACAAAAACATGGTTCCAGGTTCAATCCCACTACATGGCACTTTGAGCAAGTAACTTCTTCTATAGCCTCAGGCCAACAAAATCCTTGTGAGTGGACTTGGTAGATGGAAACTGTGTGGAAGCTAACCATGTGTGTGTGTGTGTGTGTGTGTGTGTGTGTGTGTGTGTGTGTGTGTGTTTGCCTCTCACCACCACTTGAAAAACAGTGTTGGTGTATTTATGTCCTTGTAACTTAGCAGTTCAGGCAAAAAAGCCCGATATAATAAGTACCAGCCTTAAAAAAAAAAAGTATTGGGGTTGGCTTATGTGACTAGAATTCTTCAAGGCAGTGCCCCAGCAAGGGGCAAAATGACCAAAACAAGTAAAAGATAAAAAATAAGATAATGGTTAAATTAGATTAGATTGATGAAAAAGAATAAAAAGAATGTCTGTCCCACACAACCAGGCCCTTTCAAATGTGCTCCTGATGAGGCAACACCTGGGCCCTAATATCACCACTGGGGCTAAGAACACAACTTCAAGTTACTCAGAACTTCCTTTACACATTGTCTCACCTTATATATTGCATCCTATGCAAAAAATGTACTTTACATTAATGAAACAGGCCATTGTCTTACCGATCATTTTCAGGAACATATTCAAAACATACTACAATGTAAGCCCACTACAATACTACATCCCATTTCATTACTCACTTATCATTGTATATCACCACACACCATATTCTCAAGGAAACAGAGGGGAAAAAGGTTTCATATCTAAACTTGGCACCATGTCACCAACAGGCTTAAATGAACATTTTTTTCTTCTCTTCCTAGACCTCCCCTGACTTCATTAAACACCCACTACACTCTCGGAGTGGTTGGCATTAGGAAGGGCATCCAGCTGATGAAAGTTTGCCAGATTAGACTGGAGTCTGGTGCAGCCTACTAGCTTGCCAGTCCTCAGTCAAACCGTCCAACCCATGCCAGCATGGAAAACGGATGTTAAAACGACGATGATGATGATATATACGAGACGGTCACAATTGGAAGGCTTTTAATTATAGGTCTGCTTGATCAGAACTGACCTACAATTAAACAACAACAGCAACAATAACAACAAGGCAAGCCAAGCTAAAACAAAAGCAAAGGATTGAAAGAAAAGGCCAAAAAAAAAATGATAGAAAATAGAAAATAAAAAATAAAAATAAATAAGATTACTTTGTTCGTCATAGACATAATTCATTGAGATTTGTTGTCGGTACTCTCACATAATGTTACAAATAATTAGTAGTTGTTATGGAAACATGCAAGCAACCATAAACCATTTATTTATAAGGTGGTGCTGTTGTTCTTTTTAATGTTGTTGTTGGGAAAAAAAAAAAATTAAATGAGGTTATTTCCCACCCACACACAAATTAATATTTTCAGCTTATTTCTCACCCACACACAAATTAATATTTTGCAATAACGTCTAAATCTCTTTCATTTTGTTGTTTAGGTCGAGATCAACCGTGACTGAGCAAAAATATGATCAAAGACAATCCAGCCATGGCCGCCACATCTTGTTTTTACAAACAGCATAATTAGGACAGTCACATTAGTCAATGTATCTTATCTGTTACTCGTTTTAGTCACTGGACTGTGGCAATGCTGGGGCACCACCTTGAAGGGTGTCGAACAAATCAACCAAAGTATTTATTCTTTTAAGCCTATAACTTACACTATCAGTCTCTTTTGCCAAACTGCTAAGTTATGGGAATGTAAACAAACCAACACTGGTTGTCGGAAGATAAACACAAACACACACACACACATACACTGGCACTCTGTTGATTATGATAATGAGAGCTCCAGCTAATCCAATCAACAGAAGAGCCTGCTAATGAAATTAATGTGTAAATGGTGGAGTACTCCACAGACATGTGAACCTTTCATGTAGTGCTCAGGGAGACTCAGTCACAAAATGTAACAAGGCTGGGCCCTTTGAATTACAGGTACAACTCATTTTTGCCAGCTGAGTGCACGGGAGCAATATGAAATAAAGTGCCTTGCTCAAGGGTACAATGCACCGCTGGGAATCAAACTCACAACCTTACAATTGTGAGCTGACTGCCCCTAACCACTAAGCCACATGCCTTCACGCAACACATACACACACACATATATATATATATATATATATATATATGGCACCTTGGGCAAGTGTCTCCTACTATAGCCTCAGGCCAGCCAAAGCCTTGTAAATGGATTTGGTAGACGGAAACTGATCGAAGCCTGTCGTTTATATTTATATATATATATATATAAATATATACATACACACACACACGTGTGTGCGTGCGTGCGTGCGTGCATGC
>NC_069000.1:34319467-34320370 GCF_001194135.2 Octopus bimaculoides | reverse complement strand
GGGGGGGGGGCAAACACACACACACACATATATATATATACGATGGGCTTCTTACCAAATCCACTCACAAGGCTTTGGTCGGCCCGAGGCTATAGTAGAAGACACTTGCCCAAGGTGCCACGCAGTGGGACTGAACCCAGAGCCATGTGGTTGGTAAGCAAGCTACTTACCACACAGCCACTCCTATGCCTTTCTGTGAATTTTTTTCTATAGATTATATTCCAAAACTCTTCTTATTTCTTTTGGTCTTATTGGTGACTGCCTTCCTACCATTCTTTTCCAGGTTTCAACCTCCCAAAATAATATATATTTTTATAAGCTGTTGATTTTATAATTCATAGTTTTTCACATTTCGCCTGATCCAACATGAGTTTTGAAATATATATATATTTTTTTGTTCCCTCTCCCCAGATGTATTACACTTTCGAGATGTTTCTATTTCTAATTTCTATTCCCACCTTTATTTTTAACTTATGGAATGGAATTGACATATTTTATATACCATACCCCCCACTGAGACCCAATCTAAGATCTATACACACCCCCAGCTCATGGACACTGCAGATTATAACACGAGTTTTTACCATTATGTTTTTCATTTTTCCTTTCTCAATTGATCCTTGACATTATTCAATAATTTTTTCTTCTTTCTTCATGTATCTACATATATTTCTCTCAATTATTTTGTTTCTATTACCGATC
The DNA here is from genome assembly GCF_001194135.2 of Octopus bimaculoides. Lineage (NCBI taxonomy): Eukaryota > Metazoa > Mollusca > Cephalopoda > Octopoda > Octopodidae > Octopus > Octopus bimaculoides. The sequence goes on along the minus strand of NC_069000.1, from coordinate 34,319,668 downwards.
AGAGTCCACTACATATGAAATCACTATCCCATCTTACCTAGGACACAAGTACATCTTGAGTTATATACACCTCAAATATGGAGGCATACATACCTGCTGCAGAAATAATCCATCTTAAATTTTTATTTCCGCTGCTTCGTGGCCATTGCTTTATCTGTTTTTTTCTATATCCTTTTATTTCCATCCTCTTCATACCACACA
>NC_069000.1:34309763-34319227 GCF_001194135.2 Octopus bimaculoides | reverse complement strand
CTTTATCTGTTTTTTTCTATATCCTTTTATTTCCATCCTCTTCATACCACACATTAGTCTGCCCCTTGGCATGCTATTTATTGATATAAATGGCTTTGTGTGTAGGTGTGTATACGCGATACTTATAAAGGTTAGTATATGTGGGTGTCCGTATGTGTATGCATATAAGTATGTGTGTGTCTGTATATATATATCTATATCTATATTTATCTATATATATGCTTATATATATATATGTGTGTGTGTGTGTGTGTGTGTGTGTGTACGTAAGTGCATATGCATATATAGGTATCTATGTATGGGGGTGTGTGTATGAATGTGTGAGTCTATGTATATACCTGTGTATGGGTGTATATCTGCGGGCATGTATATGTGTGCATGTGTACATATATATGTGGGGGGGGGGTGCATGTGTGTGTGTGTACACACACACACATATATATATATGTATATACACATATATTTCTTTGTATGCATGCGCATGTGCATATTTGTGTGGATATGTACACATAAGTATCTCTCTGCATGTCTGTGCATATATATGGTGCATACATATATGTTTGGGTCTGTGTATTTGTGTATGCATATCTGTGGGTGTATGTATGTATGTGCATATATGTATATTGATGATGATGATATATATACACACACACACACACACACATACACACACTCATATGTATATATATAATTATTTGCCAACAACAATTGATAACATATCATTATTGAACAGTAACAATTTACTATATGCCTAGATATTTGGCTGTAAGATTTGACAATATGTGATTGACAGTAACAATTTTTTAATCTTAGGAAGATCATTATGCTAATAACAAAGACATGCACAGGTTCAATTTTACTTCTTCTTTATTTGATGATTGGTTATTCATTTAACCAACTTATTCATTGACCAGTCAGCTATGTTTGTCAAAATCCTTTTCTCACTATTTACAACCTCTTTAAAAACATGCCCTCTCTATTCCAGGTCAGCTTCAGACCTAAAGCATTGAAGTTGTCATGAATGGCAACAAATGAAGATTTTTATAAACACAGCTGAGTGATTTATTAACTAAATGATTAATCAAGCAACTGATTAGGTAGTTGGTTAAATAGGCAAAAAAATGACAAAAGAAATAAAAAATGACAAAGAAGTTGAAACAGTGTGTGTGTTTATTATTGGCATAATGACCCTCCCAAGAGATAAAAATTTGGTTCTACACAGGAGAAAAAGAGGATAAGGCAAAGAGTGAGACAGAAAGAAGGAGAAAAGAAAAGAGGGAGAGAGAAGCATCCATGACGTGAGGTGGGGGGAACATAATATTTATTATGTGGCTAAAAAAGTTAATTGAAGGTAGAGGAGGGAAGTTAAAAATATAATTTTAGCAGAGGGGTGATGTTCTGATAGTGAAGTTGAAGAAAGGCAGAGTGAGAGAGAGGAGAGAGAGAAAGGAAGTAAGAAAGAGAGGAGGAGAGAGAGGGGGACAGAAAGAGATCATGGTGGTGGTGGTGGTGGTAATTGCATAGTGAAAAGTGTATTTTTAAAATTCAACAAAGTTTGTTTCATATCATCTATCACTTAACGCATGTGCCTAAGTGCAATTCAGTGAAATATTCAAGCTTACTTACATGGCAGATATATGCAATTTAACTAAAGGTTGTATCATATTACGGGATATTTTTTTTGTTTTGTTTATGGGGAAAATGGAAAAAATAAGAGTGAATATTTATTTTATGAGTACTGTGTATTAAGTCTGTAAAATTGTGCATAAAGTATATAAAGTATATATATATATATAAAGTGCATTAAGTAATCATCATATTCCAATTTCTTTCACTTTTCAATGAGTAAAGATGAGCGTCTATCTTTGATATAGACACAACACAGGCTATGCTTTCAGGTTTTTTGGATAAAGTTTACAGAAATAACCCAATGGGTTTAACATTAATTTTGTGAAATATTCACAGGCCCCGCTAGTTAAATATTAACCTGTTTTTTTTTATATACTGTTTGCCCCCAGGTCCTCTCTTACTAAATGGACCTCTGATCAAAGAATTTCCAGCAATAGTCATTTCAACATTTTCTATATCTTGAACTACATTCTCCAATGTGTTCTTAGTTTTACAAGGTGCTAAGAGGTACATTGAAGGTAAATTGGTGGTCCTGTACCTAAATTAGAAGCTATTATTATTTGGTTTGACTCAGGTTCGGTCTTATTCCTGGTAGGATTTGTGTGAGTAGCAGGTTACTAGCTGTGACTTTAGGTGTCCACAAGTTTTCAGTAGTCTTTCAAGTGCTTGAAACCCTCCTAATAATTTTTGCTACCCCTAAGAGACAAACTTTCTGTAGGGGCTCTACAGTGCATTTCATTATTATTATTATTATTATACTCTTTACTCTTTTACTTGTTTCAGTCATTTGACTGTGGCTATGCTAGAGCACCGCCTTTAGTCAAGCAAATCGACCCCAGGACTTATTCTTTGGAAGCCTAGTACTTATTCTGTCAGTCTCTTTTGCCAAACCGCTAAGTTACGGGGACGTAAACACACCAGCATCGGCTGTCAAGCGATGTTGGGGGGACAAACAGACACACAAACATATACACACACATACATACATATATATATATATATATACATGCTTTCTAGCATATCGGATGTACACCAAGTGGACATCTGATATGCTAGAAAGAGGTCATCAATGACCCAACCACAAAGAAAAATAATGTTCTCCAGAAAAAAATTTCGCAACAATGGGCTTCTTTCAGTTTCTATCTACCAAGTCCATTGGACTGAACAGCCACCTCAGGCACCAGCATCCTTTACACCCATCAGGATGGAATTACTCAGTCACTCACAACAGATTAACTACTCAAATATGAGTTAATGCCAATAAATATATATATATATATATATATATTTCGAGCGTGGCCGTTTTCGTGCGGGTGACACGTAAAAGCAACCACTACACTCTCTGAGTGGTTGGCGTTAGGAAGGGCATCCAGCTGTAGAAACTCTGCCAAATTAGATTGGAGCCTGGTGTAGCCATCCGGTTGCACCAGTCCTCAGTCAAATCGTCCAACCCATGCTAGCATGGAAAGCGGACGTTAAACGATGATGATGATGATGATGATGATGTTGTGTGTGTGTGTGTGTGTGTGTGTGTGTGTGTGTGTGTGTGTGTGTGTGTGTGTGTGTGTGTGTGTATATATATGTGTATGTATATACATGTGTGTATATATTATATATATACACACACACACACATATATACTCACACGCACACATATGTGTATGTATATATATATATATATATATATATATACACACACACATATATGTATGTGTATATATGCATGTGTGTGTGTGTGTGTGTAAGTGTGAGTATATATGTATAAAATATGTATGCATAATGAGGGTTGAAACAAGTCACTATCAACATAATAATTAATTAAATCAGTTATTCGTTAGTGAATGTTTCAGAGTCAGTTGTCATCATAGCCATCGTGATGGCAGAAATATGATTGGTTCTTCTAAATATCTAGATTTGGTTTTAACTCACTCCACGCCATCACCACCGCCACCAACCTCATCAAACAACAACAACTCATTTTCCATTTTATGGTATCAATGGCAGAAATCCTGGGATATTTATGATGTTTTCCATAATACATAGTTGCTTTTGCATTGTATTGTATTGTATTGTATTGTCAGAATAGCACAAACTTACTGACCGTATCTCCGTTGCTGGTGCCACCAGACACAAGCCAACAGCTACCGCTGGCTTAACTCCAAACCAATATAGTCTGTATGCCTGGATGCTTGTACTAATATTCCTTGTTGCCAAAGTGTCTCGGCAGTTGGCAGAGGGTGTGGGTGGGTGGGGTGGTGAAAGAACATTGAAAAAGGGTAACAAATATATAAAGAGAATCTCAAAAGTCTTGGACATACACCTGTAATTTAATGATATTCTATTGTTAGGGGTAATTTTATCCATAAAACTCCTAGTCAGCTCCTCTTGTTTCATAGGGATCATTCATCCCTTTTTTCTGGATCAATCAGGTTTTTTTTCTTTCATTATTACACTGTTACATAATAGAGTTTTTTTTTTTTGTTTTATCTTTTATTTGTTTCTGTTGTTGGACCGTGGCCATGCTAGGCACTACCTTGAAAGGTTTTAGTTGAACAAATTATCATCCAGTTCTTATGTTTGTTTTTTGAGATGAATCCTTATTCCATCAGTTTCATTTGCCAAACTGCTAGGTTATGGGGGATGTACACAAACAACACCAATTGACAAGCAATAGTGGGAGGGGGAAAACAGACAAAGATATTCACACACACACACACACACACACACAACAGGCTTCCACACAGTTTCCATCTACCAAATTTACTTACAAGGCATTGATCAACTCAGGGCAAGAGTAGAAGACACTTGTCCAAAGTGATGCACAGTCGGACTGAACCCAGAACTATGTGATTGCAAAGCAAGTCTTCTTAGCCACACAGCCATGGCTGTGCCTATAAAAATATACAAGAGCTGATCAAAAAGTATCAGAAGAACTGTTGCTATGGTAATGGAACTAAAGTACACAGAGTGAAGCCATTTGGCACTGATTGACCTTGAGCTCTGTTGAGTGCAAGCACACTAAGTCATAGCATTCTCACTCACTTCCATTCTTTATAAGTGTGTCAAGTGTGGTTATCTTACCACACCACAGAAGTTCCATCAGTGATCATGGCAGAGAGAGAGAGAGAGACAGACAGATAGACAGTGTGTGTGTGAGAGAGAGAGAGTGAGTGAGTGCGTGTATGGAAAGAGGCATGGCTTGAAGGTTATTATGCCAAAGAATATTTCCAAAAATCAAATCCCACTTGAAAGGAACAAGATTTCAAGACATCAAGGAGATCCAAGAGAATGCGACAAGGCAGCTGCTCACTATCCCAAAAAAAGGAGCTCCAGGAATACTTCAAGACAGATTAAATACCGAATTGGTATGTGTTGTAGTTTTCTTTTTATAGCACCAGTCTGAATACTTTTTGATCAGATGTCATACTTAAAAAATAACTGATTAAATAAATACACTTGTAAAATGTGCCTCACTTGAATCAATTGTGGGAGACAGATCTGTATTTATATTCAACACCAGGTGTCAGGTAAACAAGCAAAGATGAGAAAGGAATCGACAAGATTTCCCTACCAAAGGTCCTATTCTCCTCTCTATGATACTCCACACCCAGCTCTCCTCTGTGAATCCATAAACTGTTGGCATGTGGTTGTTGGTCCACTCACTGGACAACAGCATTGGCAGGCCAGCTGAATAAGGATAAGAAGTAGCTAACAAGTCTAAAACTCTGAATTATATCCCTGAAGAGCTTGTAAAGCTATTCTGGCAATACAATACAATGTAATGTAGACTGATTGATAGAATTTCCAGTAGACTGAGTGATAGAAACTCAACCATCAATGATCATGCTTTAACAAGCAGAAAGCTGATATGCAGCAACATCACTCTGGAACATGTATCTCAGAATGTGGTGAAGCATGTGGCAAGAGATTTAATATTTGCTTGATCTACATGTCTCCCCATATTCTGAGGTACATGTTCCACAGTAATGATGCCAGATATCACCTTTCTGCTTGTTAAAACATAACCATTTATCGTTGGGCTTCTTCCACACAGTTTGCTGAAAATCTAGTTAATGTTTAATTTGACAAACCCTTAATTCTGTCTTGATTGTTCCATTCTTTTCCATCTTGACTCAAATTGCTTAACTAAATTGTCTTCCCATCATCGAGGAGACATTCCAAGTGGTCTTTTCCAATCTCTTGAATTGACAATCACTTGACAACTGCATGGAACCACCTGTTGTCTGTGAACCTTGCAATATAGCTGCCAACAAAGAAGCCTCTGTGTAGTCAACAAAAAAAAAGCCAAAGATAGCATCTAAATATTCCTTAAATTACATAATACCATTTTTTAAAAGGAGAAGGGACATATCTGTTAAGGGTTTGTCAAACTACACATAAAAACTAGATTTTCAGTAAACTGTGTGGAAGAAACCCAACCATCAATGGCCATATTTCCACAAGTAGAAAGGTGGTATTCAACATCATCACTATGAGATATGCCCCTCAAAATATGGTGAGACATAAAGATCAAGAAAATATTGAATAGGCAAGTGGTTCTCAGTTCAATATCCAGTGGTTCTCAGCTATTTTTTTGTGCCTATGGGCTCCTTTGATTCATATTTTACACTACAGGACCTCCATAGCAATTCAATGAATATAAAAAGAAATCTCACTGTATTTTTATAGTTAAATATTATAAGGGCTTGTATAAAAAAAAGTAATATATTTTGAGTATTCATCATCATCGTCAACATCATTTAATATCCGTTTTCCATGTTGGCATGGGTCTGACAGTTTAACTGGAAATGGTAAGCCAGAGAGCTGCACCAGGCATCAATCTGTTTTGGCTTGGTTTCTATGGTTGGATATCCTTCCTATACTTTTATTGCAGAAATATAACCAATTTATTGCACATAAATTCTAACAACAAAATTTTATATAGACCCCACCTCCCCCAAGAGCCATACGGACCCCCAGTTAAGAACCATGGCTTTAGGCATTAATATCAGTGGGTTTCTAAGCAGTGCCTTTGTGAGAGAGTTAAGGAAGCTACATAGCTGTTTCTTCTTTTTCTACCCATAAACATTGTATCATTATCATCATCATCATTTAATGTCCACTTTCTATGCTGAAATGAGTTGGTTGGTTTGACTGGATCCGGTGAGTCACAGAGCTGCATCTATTTCCAATGTTAGCTTTGGCATGGTTTCTACAGCTGGATGCCTTTCCTAACACCAGCCACTTTACAATATATACTGGGTGAGGTTTTTTTTTTGTGCCACCAGTACTATGTGTAAAAACAAAATTTTTACATTCATCATCATAATAGAAAGATGGCTAAAAATCTATAGAAATGTTCTATAGTACACTATAGCCATGAAATGAAACATTGTAAATAAATACCCCAGTTATTTAGAATTAAATAATGTAGTCCTAGATATGCAATGCCTGAGAGAAGGATTGGGGGTGAGAATTGAAAGGGAGGCATGTCATAGATGGAGTGACTTTGGTCAGAGATGAACTGGAGCTAAGTAACAACAGCAACAACAACAATACTTACAGACTTATCCTACCCTCTTTTTCTGCCATAATATCTCAATGGCTACAGTTAATTTTACACAGAAAATAAACTGATGATAATGATGATGATGATGACATTAATGATGATGACGATGTTGATGCTGATGATGATGACAATGACAATGACGATGACGATAGTGTCTAAGATTGACACAAGGTATTAACAAGAAAATCATTCTATTTTGTTAGAAATATTTATTCCAAAAGAAATCTGTTGCGAGTTAGTTTTCATACATCTCTTTTTTAAAATTTTTTCCAAATCAATTATTTTTGTTTTTAATTCTAAATATTTCCCGCACATTGCTAACATTATTACTGTTTCTAACTTCAGACTTTCGTCTTGGAGGAATTTCTTTCTCTAGTTCAGAATGCAGACTGCTCCAGTACATGTCATATATAGTGAAAAATGCCAACCAAAATAGTAATGACATCTGTGGGAACTGACTGTCTCCTGTAACCTGGAGCATCATGTTGGAACCTAAATGCAATCTTGTTTGTAGTTGCTATTTTCACCAAGATGACTTTTGTAAAAGTAAAGATCAAAGTTACATTGCTATTTTGAGTTGGTTATTTGCAACTCTAAATTCTTGAAACTTTCAAAGGAAAAAAAAAAGACGTCTAGATACAAGCATTACCCATCTCTCTCATTCGAGGCCTCGGGCTAAATGAAACACCAGTACACGCAGGTGTGGCTGTGTGGTAAGAAGCTGGCGGTATTTCCGTCTGCCATTACGTTCTGAGTTCAAATTCCACCGAGGTCGACTTTGCCTTTCATCCTTTTGAGGTCGATAATTAAGTACCAGTTATGCACTGGGGCCGATGTAATCGACTTAATGTCATTGTTTGTCCCCTCTACGTTTAGCCCCTTGTGGGCAATAAAGAAATAAGAAGCTTGCTTCCCAACCACATGGTTCTGGGTTCAGTCCCACTGTATGGTACCATGGACAAATGCTTTCTACTATAGTCTTGGGCTGACCAAAGCCTTGTGAATGGATTTGGTAGATAGAAACTGAAAGAAGCCTGTCATATATATTTATGTGTGTGTTTGTGCTTGTCCCCCACCACCTCATGACAACTGGTGTCGGTATGTTTATGTTCCCATAACTCAGCAGTTTCGGAAAAGAGCCTAATAGAATAAGTACCAGGCTTTAAAAAAATAGGTTCCACTAAAATTCCTCATGAGTGCTCCAACTTGGCTGCAGTCTAATAACTGAAACAAGTAAAAGATAAATAATAAAATTTTTTATAAACCAACTTTATAAGATTTATAAAAAAAAATTAAGACATGGCTGCGTGGTTTAAAAGTTCACTTTTCAACCATGTGGTTTCAGTTTCAATCCCACTGTGTGGAACCTTAAAATTGTTGTTGTTGTTGTTGGCATTCCGTTGCTTACAACGTCGAGGATTCTAGTTGATCCAATCAATGGAACAGCCTGCTCGTAAAATTAACGTGCAAGTGGCTGAGCACTCCACAGACACGTGTACCCTTAACATAGTTCTTGGGGATATTCAGCGTGAGACAGTGTGACAAGGCTGACCCTTTGAATTACTGGCACAACAGAAACAGGAAGTAAGAGTGAGAGAAAGTTGTGGTGGAAGAGTACAGCAGGGTTCGCCACCATCCCCTGCCGGAGCCTCGTGGAGCTTTAGGTGTTTTCGCTCAATAAACACTCACAACATTTTATTATTCATTTTTCCATGCTTATATGAGTCAGATGGAATATATTGAGGCTGATTATCTACAGCTGGATGTCCTTCCTGTTGCCAACCCTTACTTGCTTTCAAGTAAAGTAATACTTCCCCCTTGTCTGAACCCATTTATCCAGATTTGGGAAAACAAATGACACCACTTGTATGGTGGTGGAACTCACTTGCAACTATCTTGTAGTGTCAAAATGAGATGCATGTACATACATCATCATCATCATCATCGTTTAACGTCCGCTTTCCATGCTAGCATGGGTTGGACGATTTGACTGAGGACTGGTGAAACCAAATGGCTACACCAGGCTCCGATCTGATTTGGCAGAGTTTTTACAGCTGGATGCCCTTCCTAACGCCAACCACTCAGAGAGTTTAGTGGGTGCTTTTACATGCCACCAGCACGAAGGCCAGTCAGGCGGTACTGGCAACGGCCACGCTCAAAATGGTGTATTTTATGTGCCACCCGCACAAGAGCCAGTCCAGGGGCACTGGCAACGATCTCGCTCGAAAATCCTTACACATGTCATGGGCACAGGTGCCAGAAAGGC
>NC_069000.1:34303660-34309232 GCF_001194135.2 Octopus bimaculoides | reverse complement strand
TCACATATATGCAAAGTTTAGATTAGTTAATATGTTTCTCACATATTTCAACTGCTAAAAGGCAAATTCATTGCAGTTACTATGGAGAAAATTTTTCTCTCTTATGGTATAAAGGTGAAAAAACACCATATCTGTCTAGTGTTGCCTGCTATCAGGTTTCCCAAACATCAAAGTTTCTAGCTCTTTAGCTGTTATCAATGGGAAATAGCTAAAGGAGACAACTCTAGACAAACGTTGACAAAGCTATAGCTTTAACTAAAATACAGTCAACAACATTGACTGATTTGTGCCAGTATATTGCCAAAGTCGTGGGAATTACCATAATATCAGCGCCAAGCAGTGTTTAGGCAAAAACAAAGTTTAGGTTAGTTAAAATATGTTTCTTAAAATTTAAACTGCTAAAAGGCAAATTCACTACAGTTACCATGGAGAAAATTTCTTTCTTTTGGTAAAAAGGTGTAAAAATACCATATTTGCCAGTTTGCTTTTAGCCACTATTGATAATGATTTTGATGAAATAACAGTAAACTGGCTGGTTGGCTGGCTGGCTGGCTGGCTGGCTGGGATTGACAGAATTACTGGATTAATAATGATCTGGAATGTAACTTCAGACCAATGGCTATGCAGTTTACAGGATTAACTAATTACTTAACTAATTTGATAACAATACAGAAGAACCAATAGGTAGATGAACAGGTCGATCATTGTAAAATGAAAAGGATCAATGGATTAATGGATTGATTATGGGATAGATGAATCAATAATTAGATTCATAGATTGATAAATGAAGAGTGTTAATTGATGTCTGGTTAAATGGATTAGTTTGTAATGAACAGATGTTTGGAATGAATAACAGATCACAAGATGAATTAATGACTGAATATTTTTTATTTATTTTTTTTTGTTTTGAGCCCAAGGATTCATAAGGTCAGTTACCCAGTGACTAAGATCACAACATTCCCCTTGAATGAGGATGTTAGTCTATTGAAGGGTTCAAGGCAAGCACCATTTTTGAGGGAAGGGGCGAGTTGATTACATTGAATCCTAGTACTTGACTGGTACTTTATTTCATCAACTTGAAGGGATGAAAGGCAAAGTTGACTTCAGTGGTATTTGAACTCAGAGCATAAAGAGCCAAGAGAAATGCTAAGCATCTTGTCTGATGTATAACAATCCTGGCAACTCGATACCTTACCAATGGACGACTGATAAATATTAGTGTAATAAAATAATGAATCCTGTTTCAGCAATTTAGATTAAGATTGTGTCAGTATGGTACCTGTATGTCTAGGTGAAACATAAGCAAAATCAGGGCAAATAATACCCCCACCCAACCACCCAATCGCTGACAAGAAAAAAATCAACAAACAATAGCACAAGGTTAGTGTAATTATTACACTGCAAAGGAAACAGAAAGAAAAGAAATCAATGTTTTGAACATCTGTCCTTTGTCAAGACAGAAGGAAGACAAAAAAGAAAAAAAGAAAACATTGATAGGAAAAATTGTCTTTTTCCTTCTTCCTTCTTCTATATTGACAAGGTACAATGTAAATGTCTCACCTGGATACACAATTACTGTACTGACACAGATTTAACCCAGATTATCAATATATGAATATAAACCCCATCTTCATCCTCATCTTACATCCACTTTCCCATGGGCTGCACAAGGTATCAAGGTTCAAAGTCAGTTTTTATTTGGAGTTACAAATCTGCTAGATAGATCAGAAACCACGTCTCGCCTGTACATTCTAATTTGGCATCGTTTCTGAAGATTAATTTCCTCCCTGTAGCACCAACAAAGAACTTTACCTTATCACATAATCATTTTTTAGTTAGAATTTTAATGCTTCTTGCATTAAATGTGTTAACACTAATTTAAATATTATTTTTCATGCAGAATAGCATCTGTCATCATCATCATCATTATTTAACATCTGTTTTACATGCCAGTATGGGTCAGACAGCTTGACAGGAGCCGGCAAGGCCAGGAGTCACACCCTTTTCTAAACCATACCATTTTCTGAATAAATAAATGCTATGTTGGTTGGAGAGGTGGACGGATAACTAGACATATTCATGTCATCTTGGACAGATGATTGGATGAATGATTAGATCAATATCTATTGAAGAGCTGAATCATTGAATGAATGGCTAGTTTAACATTTAGTTCAGCTGTAGAATCAAGTAATGAATCAACGAAATAGCTATCAGGTAGCTGGATCAAGAAATGAATGAATCAGTTGAATGGATTCCATAATTTATCAATGGTTGGTATTATTGTTATTGTTTAATCCCCAGGTCAAACCTGATCAAGCAGACCTACAAGCAAAGACATTCCAACTGTGACCATCATGTCTTTTTCTTTTAAGGATATCCATCTTCTCTACCCACTATTCCTGGAATAGTTATAGGGATTAGGGCACCAGGGAATCTTATCAGAAGCAATCATCATTTGACTTTCCTGCTGGATTCTCAAGTATGACCAACAGAGACTCTCTCTTTTCTCTTTTACTTGTTTCAGTCATTTGACTACAGCCATGCTGGAGCATCGCCTTTAGTTGAGAAAATCGATCTCAGGACTTATTCCTTTATAAGCCTAGTACTTCCAAATCCACTCACAAGGCTTTGGTCGGCCTGAGTAGAAGACACTTGCCTAAGGTGCCATGCAGTGGGACTGAACCCGGAACCATGTGGTTGGTAAGCAAACTACTTACCACACAGCCACTCCTGCGCCTATGAATATTATCCAACCATCTCATTTTTTTTTGTCTACCCCTTGGTCTCCTGCCAGTAGTCTCTACTTGAAGAATTCATCTTGTGCTTCTTTCCTGTAACATTCTAATCAGAAACCTGTGGTACCAGAGTTGTGACCTTTCAGTGCGGAGAAATAGCTGTTTGACCTGGAGACATTCCCTGATCCCTGAATTAATAACAGAGTCAACTTATGCTATTCCAAAGATTCTTCAGAGGAACCCCATTTTGGCCACTGGTATTAAGAATCTTTTATTCTTTTACTTGTTTCTTTCATTTGACTGTGGCCATGCTGGAGCACTGCCTTAAAGGGTTTTTACTCAAAGAAATCAACCCAGCTGAACTGCTAAGTCACAGGGATATAAACACACCAGCATCATTTGTCAAGTGATGGCAGGGGGATAAAAACAGACACACACACATAAATGTATGTATGTATGTATGTATGTATGTATGTATGTATGCGACCTTGTTATAATCATGTATATAATTCTAAAATACATATATATATATATATATATATACACACACACATTTGTGTGTATGTATGAGTGTGTTTCTGTCTCTTTGCTTTGACGTCTCATGATAATTGTGAGTGTCACTGTCATGCAAGCAGTGTCCTTCATTTCTAATCTTCTATTAAAACATACCTGGTCATGGGTAAATATTACCTTACCTTGAAATCAGGTGAGGGTTGATCACAGAGAAAGCATCTGGCTGTAGAAAGCCTTCCTCAACAAATTCCATCTGACCCATGCAAACATGGAGAAGTGGGCATTAAAAAGATGATCAATGACAATGACGATGATGATGATGATGATATAAGTCCAGAAATTTGGGAGGAGGCAACAGTCAATTATATTAACAGAAGTTAATCAGTGGTACTTTATTTATCGATCCCAGAAGGATGAACAGTGAAATTGTCCTCAATGGGATTTGAACTCAAAACAAAGACCATTAAAACCATCATCAATAATAATAATGATTAAAGTGGGAAGCTGGCAGAGTCATTAGCAAGCCAGGCAAAGTGCTCAGTGCCTTTTTGACTGTCTTTATGTTGTATTCAAATTCCACCAAGGACAACATTGCCTGTTATCCTTTCAGGGTCGATAAAATAAGTACCAGTTGAGTACTGGTTTGATGTACTTGACTTATCCCTTCCCTCGAAATTGCTGGCCTTGTGCCAAAATTTGAAACCAATATTAACTATGACATTTACTCTGTTGGAATTATTGGCTGAGTAACAACAGTAGAAACGGTACAGTTAATTAAATTGACACTGGTACTTAACTGTCTTGAGCATGACTTTAAACTGCATCCAGTAGGGTTTTTTTAGAAAGCATGGAACAATCCCTTAACCATTATTGTTCTCAATAGTATCACCTGTCAGGGTCCCAGCCAAGGGTTAATTAACATGTCACAAAATTGTCTCCAGAAGAAAGTCACTCACAGACACTTTGATGGACCCAGAGCAGACGAGGTTCTTCAGCTCATCTCAGAGAAGGTAACTCCATCTAAATCCTGCATTCTGATAACTACTGGGCTCATGGCACTTGCTGAACCAGACCAATACAAGTTCGAAGGAGAGGTGAGCGAGACCGGCTTTGCACAAACCCTCTCCACTACAATAATAAACCCCTGTTGCCTTTTAGCATAATCTATTGAGCATTTAAAAAAGGCTAAGGGAGTAAACCCTTGCAAGAAAATCTTGTAGGAGGGTCCTTAAGGCAGATATGTACAGTCATACTTAACCAATATATGGTGTCCCCTGCAGCTTCATAGGTGCTGCAAACATACTGATTTGTCTTTCTCTTGGGGTGTATTCATGAACAGAAGATGGGGCTAAGAATTTGCTTCTGGAAACAGTCCAGGCACAGTAGAGGTGGTTAAGCTACCGTCTCTGAAATACCATCAACCAACAATGCAAAAGGCCAACAATATTTGCCAAGGATCCACCAAGGTCGACTTTGCTTTTCATCCTTTTGGAGGTCAATAAAATAAGTACCAGTTGAGCACTGGGGCTGATGTAATCAACTTAAATTGAAATTGTTCGCCAAAGTATGAAACCAATATTTGCCAAGGTTAAAACACAATAGCAGAGGCAGATTGATACATCATTGGCAGATTTGCTGACAAACTCTTACATAACACTACTCAACTCCAGAGAAACACAAAATGGTTTAATAAAACGAAGTGAAAAAGACTGTTTGAAGTGGAGAAGTGGTAAATGTACTTGGGGCTTGGTACTTGCTTCTGGAAACAGCTCAGGCACAGCAGAGGTGGTTAAGTTACTGTCTCCACACAATACCATCAACCAATGACAAAAAAATAAAGGTCAACCACTTGACTGGTACTTTAGTAACTCCAGAAGCTTGAAAGGCATAGTTTTTCCTTCACAGGATTTGAACTATTGTTAATTATTGATAACAAATCATTTTTACTTGTCTCTAATTTCTTCTCATCACTTTTGTTTCATTCATAATATTCTGTTTCCTATCATGTCTCACATTTCTCGGTTCCATCTGAAGTTTTCTTTCTCTCTTCCCATCTCTTTTTCTGCATGATCCCTTTTTTTTTCTACAATTCTTCTTTTCAAACCTTCCTTTTCTATCCCGATTTTCAATCTCTCTCTCTCTTTCTCCCCCCCCCTCTCTTTCCAGTAATAACAATGAAAACATCTATGTGAAATATTCGTTTGAATATTTACTCATATATATTTTTATATACACACACACACACATAAACACACACACACTTCCATTCTCTCTTTTAATTCCTTTTTTTCCAATCACACCTCATTTTGCACCTTTCATTTGTT
>NC_069000.1:34301111-34303416 GCF_001194135.2 Octopus bimaculoides | reverse complement strand
TGTGTGTGTGTGTGTGTGTGTGTGTGTGTGTGTGTGTGTGTGTGTGTGTGTGTGTGTGTGTGTCCATAGCTGATTGACTTGATTACCAGCTTGTCTTTTTGTCTATTTGTCTGTCTATCTATGTAACTACCTGTCTCTCTATCCTTCCATTCATCAGCACATTTCATTGACTGTTTGTCTAAAATCTCTCCTTTCTTTTCTCTCTCTCTCGCTCCCTCCCCTCTCTCTCTCCAGTTATTCCATCAACTCACACTCACGACCCAACCACAATAATCTTTTCTGCTTTTCTCCCCCCCCCTCTCTCTCTTCTATTTATCTTTTGTCTTCCAATTTATTCCACTCTATCTCAATGTCATTACACTAATGTTAAAAGAAAATGATCAAGCTGCAACTCTCTCTCTATCTCTCTCTCTCTTTTTCTCTCTCCTTTTTCTCATACATAGACAACATTTGATGCCCTCTCTCTAAACACAGTTTCCTCCCACCCTCTCTAAAAATCTTGTCTCCACCTCTTGTTCTTTTCTCCATTCATTTTTCCTTTCGTTTTCTCCTCCTAAAAAAGAAGTGACAGCCAGATGTACCTAAGTGTTGTACGCATGTATGTGCATGAGTGTGTTCATGTGTGTGTGTTCGTGTGTTCCTCTGTGTGTGTGTGTGTGTGTGTGTGCTCAGCAACAGGAAGAGTTTCTGTGTGAATATCAAGTAGACTAGAAGAGTCACACATCGTCATTGTTGTTGTTGTTGCTGCTATTTTTGTAGTGCACAACAGACCAGCGTTGTTGTCGAAAGCTAATCAATATAACTGTAACAGTTATCAATGAGAGAACACTACTACTACTACCACCACTGCCACCATCACTACTACAACTACTACAACCACCACTACCACTATCACCACCACCATTACTACTACTACTACTACAATACCACCACCACCACATCTACTACGACCACTATCACCACATCTATTTCTGCTACTACTATTACTGCTACTGCTACTACCACCACCATCACAACTACTGTCACCACTACCGCTACTAGTATCACCACCACCATTACTACTGCTACTACTATTACTACCACCAGCGCATGTACTACTACTACTACTACTACTGCTGCTGTCACCAAACTACCACCACCACTACCACTACTACCATCACCATCACTACAACAACTACTACTATTACTAGTACTAATACAAATATTACTACTACTACTGCTACCACCACCACCACCACGACTACTACTACTACTACTGCTGCTGCTGCTGCGCCCATTACTAATACCACTACCGGTATCATTAATGGTAATGGTCGTTTTGTATGTACCACAAGGGCCCAAACACTGACAATGTTACAAAGGTGAAAGATAAAGAACAACAATAATAACAAACAGCAGAGCATTAGAAGGATGATGTCGGTTGATATATGGGCTAAAAGGTTGGTATTGACAAATAATAAAGACACCTTGATAAATGAATAAATAAACAACTTTCTATTATATTGAAGGCGGTGCTCCAGCATGGCCACAGTTTAATGACTGAAACAAATAAAAGATAAACAATAAATTAACAACAAGAAGAGGTCCTTAAAATAGCAGGGGCAAGCAAGCATGTAGTGTGATTCTAGGTACCCCATTACGTAAGCTTTGAGTACCCTAAGACATCAAAAACAAAAACCTTCTCCCACTTTTTGCTGCCAAACCACACCCTCTGTTTGTAATAGACTCGTTTAGTCACTCTCACCCATGTTTTATTAAATTTGATAGAGGGCAGCACCTCTCTCTTTCTCTCTCTTTCACTGACTCTCTCTCTACTTTCACTTTCCTTTTCATGTATGCAACTGCTATTGTTTCAGCTCATAGAGATACAAACAGCTCGTTCTTGTTCATTGAACACTAGATATTTGGATCATAAACACTTGTGCTGTTGTAGTCTGCTGCTGCTGCTATGGCAGAGGTGGTTCCCTGCCCTTGATACAGTCAATTCATTTGCCATGTGTTGGGTGCATGTGTGTGTGTGTGTGTGTGTGTGTGTGTGTATGTGTGTGTGTAAGCAATGTG
Organism: Octopus bimaculoides; assembly: GCF_001194135.2. Taxonomy (NCBI): domain Eukaryota; kingdom Metazoa; phylum Mollusca; class Cephalopoda; order Octopoda; family Octopodidae; genus Octopus; species Octopus bimaculoides. The sequence continues at coordinate 34,301,355 of NC_069000.1, read as the reverse complement.
TGTATAAGAGTAAGGTGTTTTTCATCACAATTTCTTAATTTCAATTTGAGTTGTTCGATTATAGAGAAGAAAAAGAACTGTTGTTATTACTGTTAGCTTTAGATTAGCCCTGCTGATTGATCAAGTATGACTTTCCAACCATGACCACATCATCTTTTCATATATCCATGACTTCTTTATCCAATATATCTTCCCATATTTTTTTAAACACAGTGGTGTAATTTGAGAGAGATTTGACAGCTAT
>NC_069000.1:34294500-34300863 GCF_001194135.2 Octopus bimaculoides | reverse complement strand
CTCTCTCTCTCTCTCTCTCTCTATATATATATATATATCACTACTAAAATGGTCTCTGCTTTTCAGAGATAGCTGGTTTCACGCCCTCTCCACTTAGAAACTGCCAACTCAAACTCTTCTCCTCTTTTTCTCATCCAAATTATTTCCCCTGCCCCTCCCCAAACCTTGCATTTACCAGCAACCCCCAGTACTTTCTTCCCCAAAACATTGATCCTTTGGATTTTCTTCCCTGTACATATCTTTCCTGCAGCTGTCAGCTTACAAATGTTCATCATCAATCACATTGATTTCACCAGACTCTGAAAAATAGTGAAGGCCACTGCCATAACTATTTCCGCTAGACCAAACTACTAAGGAAGAAAAAAAAGAAAAAGAGGGAACCATCACATAAAGCCAATGAGGAAATCCCCATATGATTCCCAGACTGCCCTGTTATCCAAAGGCTTGTACCGTCTTCCCAAAATTCTACCCACAACCTAAAAGTACATATTCAGAGCATGACCACCCTCTCAGACCATGCTGGCCATTCCCACCTACCTTACCTACCTTTCAACAAGTTTACAGAGTAGGTGACACTTCTCTCCCCACCCTTGTGTCTATGTTAGACACATGGTCTCATATTTAGAAGGGATACAGACCACCATATTTGATACTTATTTTATCAACCCTGACAAAATTAAAATTCCTTCTTGTGATTCAAATGCAGAACATAACACAAAATAGTAAAGACTTTTGTCTGCTTCTCTATTTATTCTATAGATCCAGTTATAATAATAATGATCTTTTCATCTGTAGACACAAGTCTTGAAATTTTGGGGTTAGGAGGCTAGTCAATTTTGTTGAACCCAGTACTTGATTAGTACTTATTTTATCGACCCCAAAAAGGATGAAAGGGCAAGTTGACCTCCGAAAGTAAAGCCAGATGAAGTTTCACAAAGCATTTTGCCCAGTGTAGGTACAAGGCCTGAAATCTTTTAAAGGAGGAGGATAATTAATTACCTTAATTACAGTACTGAACTTGTACTTATTTTATCGACCTACAAGGATGAAAGGCAAAGTTAACCTCAGCAGCACTTGAACTCAGAGCATAAAGAACCAGAAGAAAAGCTGCTAAGGATTTTGTCCAGCATGGAAACAATTATGCCCTCCTCTTCCTAACAATACTACTACTACTAACAATAATAATAATAATAAAATCAGGTCATTAAGAACAAAATGTCTGATTTTCTTATGCACCAAGTTTGACAGTCGTTAACTCCAATGTTTTATTCTGACAATTCTTTGTTTTACAACATTGAAGAGTTACATCATCACTTTTCGAAATGCAATTCATGGTGTATGATTATATTGTGAGTTCAATCTTGAAAATCAGCCCCGTGGTAGACCTGAGACCAAGGTGGATAATGTTGAGCTGGAAACTGTAGTGGAAGTGAATACATCTCAAACTAGGCATGAGTTAGCAGCAAGGTTTGATGTTTCGATTCCAACTGTATTGGATCATCTGAAACAAATCAGCAAGGTAAAGAAGCTGGTGCCACATGAACTGAATGAGCATCAAATGACACGTCTTGAAACTTGCTGTTCTTTGCTGCCATGGCATAAAAGTGAACCATTTTCGCATTGTATTGTTACGTGTGATGAAAAATGGATTCTTTTCAACAATAGCAAGCATTCTGCATGATGGTTGGATAGAGACGAAGTGCCAAAAAATAATCCAAAGAAGAATGTTCACCAAAAAAGCTAATGGTGTCTGTTTGGTGGTCCAGCACTGATGTCATTCACTCCAGCTTCACGAGACCTGGTAAGTCAATTACAGTGGAAGTATACATCAACCAACTGGATGAAATTATGAGTGAACTTGCAATTAAACAACTGAGATTGGTCAACAGAGACAGGCTAATTCTCTTGCAAGACAATGCTTGACCACATGTTGCACAAAGAATGCTACTCAAGTTACAGGAACTGAACTTGAAAGCACTCTGTCATTCACCGTATTCACCAGACCTTGCACCAACTGACCATCATGTTTTCCGGGCATTAGACAACATTTTACAAGGAAAACCTTCAAATCTGAAGATGCAAAAACAGCCTTTCATGATTTCATCACCTCTCACTCTCCAGAATTCTTCACTGCTGGCAAGAATAAGCTACCAATAAAATTGCAAAATTGTGTTGATAATTTAGGTGCATACTTTGATTAAATGCATTGCCTTTTGTTGAAATAAAGTAAAATAAACTTTCAGTTCAAAACCGGACATTTCATTCTTAATGACCTGATAATAATAATAAAAATCTGAGATAGCTCAACTGTGGAAATACAAGATAGTTTGTCTGCAGAAAATGATAAAGGTAAAGATAGTGCCAATTAATGTTGGGTTCTTGGTGACAGTATCAGAAGGAATCAAGAGGAATATTAATGAAATTGGAAGAGAGTGCCCTGTCACAGCCAGAATCATCAGGAAAGTATTAGATAGTTGAAAAGAACAGATGGCATGGTGTCATAGGCTGCAGGTAGCAAGCCTGCTATGCATGCAAGACTCCAAGAGTTTCAACAAAATTCAAGTTATAATAATAATAATAACCACCACCACCACCACCACCACATCCAGTGAAGCATACTAACTTCATTTCTTTCCAGGCTTTCGCATGTACTCAGTGGTCACAGCCCATGTTTCACTCTGTGTAGCATGGCTCTTCGCACACAAGCATCATATAATTTGCCTTTCACTCTGAGAAAGAGGCCCTTAGTTACCAACAGTGGTAGGAACTCTCTGAACTTCACCCAACCTATTCTTCTTTTAGAAGCTACACTCTTGGAGCATCACTTCTGCTACTGACTTGGTCACCTAGGTAATGGAAGCTATCAACTACTTCTAGTTTCCCCATTGGCATTTGATGGAGTCTATTTTCTGCACAGTTTTGGTGTTAATTGTACCTGTGTACCTCCCCCACACAAAAACTATTTTCCCTGTTAACCTTCCTCTGATACTGCTGCATTTCTTATGTGTCCATAGTTTTCACTGGGTAATAATGATAATAATAATAATCCTTTCTACCAAAGGCACAAGGCCTGGACTTTTGTGGGGAGAGGGACACTCAATCACATCAACCCCAGTATTTGACTGGTACTTAGTTTATTGACTCCAAAAGGATGTAAGGCATAGTCAACCTCAGTGGAAACCATCATAATCATCATTATTTAACATCCGCTTTCCATGCTGGCATGGGTTGGACGGTTTGAATGAGGACTGGCGAGCCAGATGGCTGCACCAGGCTCTAATCTGATCTATAATGATAATAATTGTTTCCAATTAAGTTTCTGGTTAAGGGAGCAGAAGGAAAGTTGTGGAAGAGGGAGACCCAGGAAGACATGGGATGAATTACTGAAGGCTGATCTGAAAACGTTGAACCTTATAAAGGAGCTGACCAAGATATGTGGTGCATTGCTGTACTTGAGAAGACCCACCTACCACAACAGAATTGAGATCTTAAAAACCAAGGTACCATGTAAAAAGCTTTGGTATGGGTGCTGGTACCATATAAAAAGCACTGGTACTGGTAACACATAAAAAGCACTGGTGATGTTGCTACATAAAAAAAGCACCCAGTACACTCTGTAAAGTGGTTGGTGTTAGGAAGGGCATCCAACCATAGAAAACCAAACCAAAACAGATTGTGAGACCTGGTGTGGTCCCTGGCCTTACCAGTTCTTATCAAGCTGTCAAACCTATACTAGCATAGAAAGCAGACTTTAAATGATGATGATGATGATGATGATAATGATGACAGAACAATTTATGAGACTGGGCCCAATACTTGACAAGTAATTATTTCTTTGTTTCTGGGTTGGTGAAAGCAAAATTGACCTTGGCAGGATTTTAACTTAGAATGTAAAATGCATATAATTGAATTTATCACTCTAGTGATTCTGCCATTCACTACGGTCTCATAACAATACAAAACAAAAATGAGGCTGAGTAATATCCTCCTAAAATGAGGGCAAGAAAAGTCCCTACTTGAGAAAAGCAAAAAAAAAAAAAGAAGAAATTGATGAAGAAAATTCTCAGCACTGGCAAAGAAACACATGACTCAAAGAAAAACCAAAGTGTTTTTTATTGTAGAACAAAAATTTAAAATGTCTTTGCACCAGAATAGGAGGAAAGCATAAAATGGAGCTCAAAGTGATTAGTAATTGCTGAACGTGTAGGTGCAGGGAAGATATAATTAATCCCATTTTCTCTGACAACCCAGATTGACCAGATTTCTTACCACACTGACCTCGCCTGTGCTGATGCCATGTAAAAAGTACTCAGTCCACTCTGCAGAGTGGTTAGTTAGGAAGGGCATCCAGCCGTAAAAACCCCTGCCAAAACAGACACAGTAGCCTAGAGTAGTCTTCTACCTGGCCGGCTCCTGTCAAACTGTTCAAGGTGGGCGTTAAACAATGATGATGATGATGATGATGATACATGAATGGACAAATGAAAGAAAAGGGCACACGACACATTTAGTAGGAGCTACGAGTATTATTTAAAACAGATTGATTTGGTTCTATGCAACTTAAAGTTTCACAGGCCTCTAACGGAAGCCAGTCTCTTTCAGGCTTTAGATTGCCAAATTGGTCTTCCTGTACGTCTCCATTCAGTAATTTAAACCCTGAAAGAGACAGGCAGCTGTTAGAAGCCTGTGAAACTTTAAGTCACACGGAACCAAATCAAACTGTTTTAAATAATATATATATATATATATATATATATATATATATATATATATATAGTTTTTGTTTTCCTGTCGTGTTTTCTGTTTGCCACTTAATTCCTCCGCATTACAAATTTAATTTAATTTAATTTAATTTGTTTCCGCGGGAAGAGCTATTCTAACAATGCGTCTGAAGGAAACATTTTCTATGTGGCTTGTTTGTTTTCTGTGCTCTGTTTATGTCCTGTTTCATTTTGTCCACGTTTTTTTTGTGACGTCCTGTACCCAGATATGCATCTATATATACATGTAGATGTAGGTATGTACATACATGTACGTATATATGCATATACTCACATATTATTTGTATTATTATATATATATATATATATATGTGTGTGTGTGGAACTTATGAAATTCAATACAAAATATAATAGTCAAATTGAATGACAGCAGCAAATGGGCAGGCAGACTTCATTTTGTCAGATACTTTGCCATTCCTATATCTCTATTTCAATGCATTAAACTCATCGTACAATAACTGAACTTAATTATTTTTCTCATAAGATTGGTTGAATGAATCAGATTATTATTAATAAGTTACAGACATACCCATTAAATCAAAATGGGATTTCTAAACAGGGAAGAAACATTTTGATGCACAGTTTCTATTTTAACCTTAAGCCATTAAGCAAAACTACGGCACAGCAAACAAGTTTAAATTAATATATTCAGGTTTTCAATATTAGTCTACAAAAGTAAAGTTATATTAGAGTGGTGCGTCGTGTATCAGAAAAGAATATTTAACAGATGCATCTTAGCTGCTTAAGGAACAATGTTATAGATGAGTTAATTAACATCATGCTTGTAGCATTTAAGCTTTGTGTTTTTAGCTTTAGTTAAAAACGGAACAATCAGAATCTACAGAAAAAGGGGTCCATCCATTCAAATTTGTCACATAATTTACCATATCTAGGCCATTGTCCTTTTTAGCTATATTAATATTTCTAAATGACTCAAATAGAGGAATTTTTGTGTTTGTTTCAATACCGCTATCGCCAAGCTGTGGCCATGCACTGGGACTCCACTCTGAAGAGTTTTAGAAGAATAAATCAATCACAGTACTTCTTTTTTTTTTCTAAAGTCTGGAACTTCTTTTATTGGTCTCTTTTTGCCAAACTACTAAATTATGGGGATTAAACAAACCAACACCAGTTATTAAGTGCTGGTTAGGGGACAAACACAAACACAAAAATGCACACACAGGTACACACACACATACATGCATGCATGCATACATACATACATATATATATATATTTAAGTATTTAAGGATTGGAGAAAACGCATGTTATAATTGCATACTTTATTCCTACATATGTTTCAAAGGATTACAACCTGTGTGATCCACAGGTTGTAATCCTTTGAAACATATGTAGGAATAAAGTCTGCAATTATAACATGCGTTTTCTCCAATCCTTAAATTCTTAAATATACTCAAATACCCAAAATTTCAAGGAGTTCCTGCCTTAAAAACAGGAACTAAACCACAGTTATTTTGTGTTCTTTGCTACATTGGTTTCTATTAACCCATTTATTCTATCAGAAGAATTTTTATTCATTAAGATAGAAGAAATACACATAATTATATATATATATATATAT
>NC_069000.1:34293218-34294467 GCF_001194135.2 Octopus bimaculoides | reverse complement strand
ATATATACACACATATACATATATACATACACGCAAATACATATATACACATATACATGCACACATACATACACATACATACATACATACACACACACACACACACACACACACACACACACACACACACACATACATACATACATACATACATGCATGCAGACTGGCTTCTTTCAGTTCCTGTCCACCTAATCCACTTGCAAGGCTTTGGTCAGCCCAGGGGTATAGTGGAAGACATTTGCCCAAGGTACCATGCAGTGGGACTGAACCTGGAACCTTGCTGTTGGGAAGCAGGTTGACCAGATTTCTTACCACACAGCCTCACCTCTGCCTATATATATATTTATATATATATATTTAATATTGATTTAATATTGCCTTCTATCAGATACTTTGTATGTTTATAGATAAATATATAAATATATAAATATATGATAAATAAGACCCCCAAGGTATGATATGTAGATGCATATAAAGCTGAAGGGTTGTACCTGGTTGATTTGGAAATTTGTTTTCCCAAATTATTTATATTATATATATATAACAGGCTTCCACACAGTTTCCAGCTATCAAATTCACTCACAAGACATTGGTTGGCCTGAGGCTTAAAGTAGAAGACATGTGCCCAAGATGCCACACAGTGGGACCAAACTCAAAACTAGGTTTTGCAGACGTTGGGTCTCCCAAGTATGAAGCTATAGAATCATGAAAAGAGCAAACCAATGTTAGCAAGGGAGTGCCTATGTGGTTGCTCATCCTGCTAGAAACAGCAGTAAAATCTTTATGAGATTTTCTGTCTTAAAAATGGAAGGAGACATTGGATAATAAAGTTTCAGATACACCATGTCTGAATAAAACACAAGATGGTTGTGGATGGAGTGTCTTTGAGTCAAGATCAGATTTATTATAGCTAATGTAAAGCTAGTCAATGAGGGGAGCCTTTATATTTGTCATTCAACCAGTTAGAAATAGACACCAAAGTTCCCTCAAACCACTCTTTTCCATCATCTAAAAGCTAAGAGCACTGGTACACACTGGTAATGATACACTATGTAAAATGTCAGGGTGGTCAGGTCTGGAACATCTTTAATCAAAAGTTTACTCAATCATGACTGATCTGGACTAAACAACAGCAACAAATACATGCTAACATGATGGTGATGATGATGATGACGATGGTGGTGGTGATGGTAACGGTGGTGGTGGTGGTGTGATGATGATGACGATGGTGGTGGTGATGGTAACGGTG
>NC_069000.1:34287080-34291544 GCF_001194135.2 Octopus bimaculoides | reverse complement strand
TATATATATATATATATATATATATACTACACTCTCTGAGTGGTTGGCGTTAGGAAGGGCATCCAGCTGTAGAAACTCTGCCAAATTAGATTGGAGCCTGGTGTTGCCATCCGGTTTCACCAGTCCTCAGTCAAATCGTCCAACCCATGCTAGCATGGAAAGCAGACGTTAAACGATGATGATGATATATATATGTATGTATGTATGTATGTATGTATGTGTGTATATTTTTATTAATATATTACAGAAGCAACAGACTCAAGGTCTGAGAGTTTCATGTGCTTCTATGTACCAACGCATGAAATTCTTGGACCTTAAGTCTCTCTTTTGCTCCTGCTAAATATTAATAAACATATACATATACTCGTATTTTGAAATCAGTTTTTCCTGTTTGCTTCAGAATGCCTATGTGTGTGTGTGGGCGTGTGTATGTGTGTGAGTGTGTGTGTATACAAAGAATCCTTACAGTTATAGAATTTTGTCTCACAAACCAAAACTTATCACAGGAAAACGAATTTGATGCTATTTTGTTTAAAGAACACTTTAAGAGTGAAATAGCTTTTGAATGGCTGTTGTGTGAATCTGTTGGATCTAGCAGATTTTTCAGTGCTTTTTTTTTATATTATATTTATACAAAGTAATTCATAAAATACATTTTCCTTTGATAATCAGCTTTGTGTTGTGAAAGAGATTTATATCTGTAAGGATTCTTTAATAAATCTGCCTCTTGGATTTCAATCTAGATGATAATTCTAATATTCTGATAATTCATGTCTTGAGTACCTTGATAAATTGTTAATCTCCTGATTGTGCATAAACACACACAGATAGGTAAGTAGGTAAGTAGGTAGGTAGATAGATAGATAGATAGATAGACAGATAGATAGATAGATAGATAGACAACAAATAAAAAGATAGACAAACAAACAGATAGACAGACAGACAGACACAGAAAAGCAGACAAACAAATAGACAGATAGACAGACAAACAGAGTGATAGATAGATAGACAGACAGACAGACAACAAATAAAAAGATAGACAAAAACAGACAGACAGACAGAGAAAGACAGACAAACAAATAGACAGACAGACAGACAGACAGACAGAGTGATAGATAGACAGATAGATAGATAGATAGATAAGTTTTTTTTATTAACTACACAGGGCCAAACACAGAGGGGACAAAATACAATGTAGAGCTTTTTTTTTAAAAATAGAAAAAATAAAGAAAACAAAGGAGAAAATAGAATTCCAATCAAAAGGGATCGTGAAAAAAAAAAACAATCACAAGGGATCATGTATCACAGAAAATATTAAAAATGTAAAAAGAAAGGTTAGGTTTATCCATGGGGAGAAAGGCCTATGGAAAAGACCACGGTAACCTGGGGCAGGGCGGGAATAAACACATGAGATTAGAGTGCTCTCTCTCTCTCTCTCTTTTTGATTTAAGTGGTTTCATCATTCACATGTACCATCTTTGCTACATTCACCCACCTTTTATTGAAATTTTCACAAGACAAAACTTGCCTCTCTATTCTCACTTTCCTTTTTGAGTGGTACTTGAAAAAGTTGAGCAATTAGCCAGAGAGGAAAGTGTCTCTAAACCTTTCGCTTGAGTTCACCACACACATTCTTTCACCATGGCCACTAGTATGATGAAGACTGCCTTGCCTTCCCGGTTAAGGGATGGTAGCAGGGCAATTTTCATGATAGACTCGGCCGATAAGCTAACTCGTCCCAGCAGCCGTTCAGCATAAGCCCACAGGTCCGAAATGGTTGGACACTGCATGAGTGCATGCAGCACGGTTTCATTGCTCTGACCACATCTTGGACAAGTCAGTCTGGTGTGTTTCGAACCGTGCTTGTAGAGCTTATCTCGAATGGGAAATGATTCTTGATAGCACTGCCAGGCCAGGGATCTGTGGTGATTGTCTATAAGTCCTGGCCTGAAAGTTGTCCTGAACAGGTGGGTCAGGTGTTCCTCATCAACGCCCAGAATCTGCCCAAGAACGTCATCACACCTTCTCTTCACTAATCCTCTATAGAACATCTTTGTGGAATTGAAGTCACACAAGTTTTGATCCCAGACGGCAGAGTTGCTTGAGAGCAAGGCAGCACTCATGGTGCCATTCACCTAGCCTTGGTCTCCATTTGATCCATGACTACAGTTCGGCCAAAGAGACGAGCCGCGAGAAAGCACGCTGCACAAACGGCGACCACACCTGTTCACCGTCATCTATAAGGCGCCGGAGATGTCACAGTCTCAGCGCATGTCTGCACTTCATCAACCATGGCATGCCCAGCCCCCCCATTTAGCAGAGATAGATAGATAGACAGACAACAGATAAAAAGATAGACAGACAAACAGATAGACAGAGACAGACAGATAACCATAGAAAGACGACAAACAGATAGACAAATAGACAGATAGATAGATAGACAGACAGACAGACAGACAGACGGACGGACAGGCAGGCAGGCAGGCAGACAGACAGACAGACAGACAGACAGACAGACAGACAGACAGACAGAGTGATAGATGGATAGATAGATATACAGGCAGAAAGATGGATAAATAGACAGATAGGTTACACAGATAGACAGACATAGAGACAGAGACATTGAAAGACAGACAAACAGACAGACAGATGAAGAGAAGGAGAGAAATGGATGTGTGATCATAATGTGAGTCATTCAGCCCTAAACCAGCCTTAATCAAATATACTCTTAGGTCAAAGATACTCCATCCAAGATAGTTTTGTCTCTCTTCCAGGAATAGTCTATCATGATCTACATTATATCTAAAGAGTACTGTCTTTAAATTAGTTGAGGGTGGTTCAGGGAAGTTTTGGCTGCTATTTCTACCAGATCAGACTATTTAGCTGTTCACCTCTCCTTGGCTTAAATCTAAGTACATGCAGACACTTGTATATCTATGGTGGGAGAGCGAGGAATAAGAGAGACGGAATGCAAAGAAAGGCAATATTTTCATCGGAAACAGTTTTTGTATTGGTAGCAAAGTGTGAAGAGAGAGAAAATGCAAAAGTTCTTTGATTCCTTGTTAGATATCAGATTATCTGAATCAATATGCATGTTCTATTAATGTCCTCTACATGATTTCTTCTATTTGCATGTAGGTCATAACAACAACAACAACAAGCATAACAACAGCTACAACAACACTATATCGAAATAGAATGAAGACTTTTAACTAATCTTTAAACCTTTATTTCAAACATATATAACACAGACATTGATTTCTTCTGACTTGGCACAAGGCCAATTTCTGGAGAGAATTGGTGCACACAATTGGATAGATATGCTCCAATTTGCATACAAATGCATTCTTTGCAGATAATTCAATTAAAAATTACTGGTATGATAACAGCACTTTGCTTCAATGCAGTACTGTACTACAGGATTATATCTATAGATTTTAGCCAACACTATATGTATTGATAGATATAAATACCTTGTCTCTTTTACTCTTTTACTTGTTTCAGTCATTTGACTGTGGCCATGCTGGAGCACCGCCTTTAGTCGAGAAAATCGACCCCAGGACTTATTCTTTGTAAGCCTAGTACTTATTCTATCGGTCTCTTTTGCCGAGCCACTAAGTTACGGGACGTAAACACACCAGCATCGGTTGTCAAGCGATGTTGGGGGGACAAACACAGACACACAAACACACACACACACACATATATATATATATATATATATATACACATATATACGACAGGCTTCTTTCAGTTTCCGTCCACCAAATCCACTCACAAGGCTTTGGTTGGCCCGAGGCTATAGTAGAAGACACTTGCCCAAGGTGCCACGCAGTGAGACTGAACCCAAAACCATGTGGTTGGTAAGCAAGCTACTTACCACATAGCCACTCCTATGCCTGTATACAAATATTGTCTGTATACAAATATTTTTATGGGTAAAAAAATAAGGGTCAGCATGATAGAAAGACAGTATAGCATAGCTTTCAAACAAAACACTGTTAATGCACCAGTTATAGACACACACACATATATATATATATATGAAAGTAAAATTAATTTCACTACATATGCTATAATGAGGGAAAATTTGAAATATTTTAAACACAATCTTCATTCAAGGAAGGGAAAGATTTTGTGCCTTTTCTGAATAAGGGACAGGATATCACTAGTCATCTTGGATTCTATGTTTTGAATATATATATATATATATATAGTGAACAGCAATGATGATACCGGTCTGACTTTGAATCTCTTTAACAATTCAAAATAATGACTTTTATTCCTCTTAATTCTACCTCACTTCATCTAATTGTATATATTTATTGCTACTTTTCATTAAAAAAAACCTTCATTTTTTTGATATTCAATGTGCATTTTCACTATTTTTCTTCGTACTTTCCCCATATCTTTCCCACGTGTAGTTTCTATTTTCTTTTTGAAACATATTTCTATTATATATAT
>NC_069000.1:34285173-34286394 GCF_001194135.2 Octopus bimaculoides | reverse complement strand
CAGACACACAAACATACAGATGTGTGTATGTAAATACAATGTAAATAGTGTTTAGATAAAAAAAATTTTAAATGACTCAATGCTTAATTATGGAGTGCATGTATTTATATATAATTAAGTACCTTAAGTACTTCATAATATATTATATATTATATATACCTTTAAAACAAATACAGATATGTAAAAGCTTTAAATCCTGAACATAGTGCCACAGAAAGGCCACAGGCTAATAAATGAAACTGATAAAAGAATATGAGAAGCCAGTTCACAGGCACTCACACATACACACAGAAGTGGAATAGCCAAATGGATGCATTGATTTGTTACTAGCAAGTTCAAGCAGTTCTTGTGTTCAAACCAGTTACAAGATTTCATGATGCATTTAAGCTATATACTTAATTCTACATTCCTCTGTTCACTTTACTCTTTAGCATTCAGATTACTCAGTCAGACATAATGCTTATTTATTTACATTGCTTTGCATTAATCATACGTTATCTCATAGCTTCAAGATTTTGTTGATGCAATTGTCTACTTTTAGCATGTCATTGTAGGGTAGGCTTAAGAGGCTGGACCTGGTCAGTTTGAACATAAAACAAGTAGAATATCTTGGCGAGATATAGCTGGTTTAAATGTTAAATGATTAATGCTACTTAAGAACATATACCATATCGCATAAGAGATTTGTCAGAAAGAGAAAGGAAAAGAGAGAGAAAGGGAGAGGCTAGAGTCATAGTTACAGAAGTGATGGATTGGATATCACTTAATCTACTTAATGCCATGAAATAAGAACTAAAGACTGGATCTTAAAAGACACTTTGCTCTGTGGTAAGAAGTTTGCTTCTCAATCACATGGTTCTGGATTCAGTCTCACTGCATGGCAACTTGGGCAAATGCCTTCTACTACAGCCCTGGGCCAACAAAAGTCTTGTGAGTGGATTTGGTAGACGAAACTGAAAGAAGCCCATCAGATGGACAGGGACAACTGACGAAAGGATATACTCTTTATATTGCATGTCTCGTTTCTCTGTTTGTTTGTTTTTTTCATTGTTCGAAATATGTTCATTTTCTGTCTTCGTTTTTATGTTTTCGTTTTTTGTATGTCCTGTACCCATATATGCATGTATGTATACATATAGATGTAGGTATGTACATATATGTATGGATATATGCCTATATCTATATATTTATATTATTATTATTATATATATATATATATAT
>NC_069000.1:34280066-34284465 GCF_001194135.2 Octopus bimaculoides | reverse complement strand
TGTGTGTGTGTGTGTGTGTGTGTGTGTGTGTGTGTGTGTGTGTGTGTGTGTGTGTGTGTGTGTGTGTGCGCGCGCGCGCGCCTTTGTGGCTGTGTTTTTCACCTCCACTATTTGACAACCAGTGTTGGCTTGTTTCCAACCCTGCAACTAAGCAGTTCAGTAAAAGAGACTGATAGAATAAGTACCAGACATAAAAATAAGAACTGGGGTTGATTTGTCTGCCTAAACCCTTCAAAACAGTACCCCAGTATGACCACAGCCCAATGACTGAAACAAGAGCACACACACATATATATATATATTTGAAGAAAAGCAACAAAAATGTATTAGGTTATAGCAGTACGTACGTTTCATACAAACTTCATTTATTTATGTAGTGAGAACACCACATAAGATGTGCAATGAAAATGTACTCCTCAGCTGCATAATGGAAGTTCATTTCAGAAAGTCATTTTGTAAATGTGTGCAAATACAAGAGTAGGAGATGAAGAAAATACCATCTTGACTGGGCTGTAAACCAATATCGCAGCTGTGGCCAGTACCCCCTAACTGGCACCCATGCCAGTGACACGTAAAAAGCACCATCCGAACGTGGTTGATACCAGGGCTGCCTGACTGGCTCCCATGCTGGTGGCACATAAAAAGCACTATCTGAATGTGGCCAATGCCAGTACCCACCGACTGGCCCCCCGTACCGGTGGCACGTAAAAAGCACAATCTGAATGTGACCGATGCCAGTAACCACCGACTGGCCCCCGTGCCGGTGGCATGCAAAAAGCACTATCCAAATGTGATCGATGCCAAGCCCGCCTGACAGGTTCCTGTGCCGGTGGCACATAAAAAGCACCCACTACACTCTCGTAGTGGTTGGCATTAGGAAGGGCATCCAGCTGTAGAAACACTGCCAGATGAGATTGGAGCCTGGTGTAGCCATCTGGTTTCACCAGTCCTCAGTCAAATAGTCCAACCCATGCCAGCATGGAAAACGGACGTTAAACGATGATGATGATGATGATGATGATATATATATATATATAAATATATATATATACCATATTATTATATTTGTTGATTTGCTGGTGCCCAAGACACACCTCTATCTTATAAGCATATTTTGTGGGGCAAAAATAAAATTCACTGTGTATCATCTTATACTTATTGAAATATATTTTTAAAGTGGTTTAGATGGAGAAAATATGAGGATTCTGTGCAGGTAATAAATACTATGCTGTGAATAAAATGTGAAACCATAAATTTATTTGAGATAAAATGTTACACAAGCAGTATATTTCAATTTTATCATCTTTCAGACCAACTGTATGGTTGTTTATATTACAATCAAGGGAATTGCCATACAGAGTGTAAAACTTATCTTCAGCTAAAATGCTTTGTGACCGTAACTGGCCACCTGGGTAGTATGCTACTGTTATGATTTTGTTGTAATTTACTCGTTGCAAATAGCTGACAGGCAGATGAAAGTTTAATATTCTATTCATTTTCCTAGGAGAATTTTTATTTAGATAACCAAAACAATGTTTCTTAAAGGTAATGCAAGTGTTAAGTAATGTAAGACACATATCAGGAGTGAATTATATATGCTTGGGAAGGCAAATAATGAGTGTCAACATACCACAAGCAATTTTTTTCTAAGTTTGAGCTAATAGTAATATCTGTGATATTTCAACATTTCTTCACTATATTATTATTAGTAGTAGTAACAGTTATTGAGCCTAGTGGACTTAAGCTAACCCTACTCACAACACTCAGTCTCCCATCCATTAAACGGTGCTTGGTACTGATGCTGCTGAATATTGCCGTCATTTAACGTCTGTTTTCCATGCTCACATAGATTAGATGGTTTGAATGGAGCTGGTAGTCCAAAGAGCTGCACCAGGCTCCAGTTGTCTGTTTTGGCTTGGTTTCTATCGCTGGATGCCCTTCTTAATGCCAACCACTTCACAGAGTGTACTGAGTGCCTTTTACATGTCACTGGCACCAGTGCCTTTCTTTGTGTCACCAGCACTGGCAATGACCATGATTCACTTAGTTTGATGTGTCTCCTCAAGCACAGAAAATCGTTAGAAGTCTTGGTCACTTGTCATTGCCTCTGTGAGACTCAACAACCAAATATATATACAATCTTCATACTTGCAACATCTGCAGGCTTATACACACACACACACACACACACACACACACACACACACACACATACATACACACACAAGTTAGTGGGCAAATGAAAGAAAGAGGCACTCAACACATTTAGTAGGAGTTACATAATTTAGTATTTAAAACAGTTTGATTTGGCCCCATGTGACTTAAAGTTTCATAGGCTTGTCACAGGAAGCTAGTTCATTGGGCTCAGTCAGCTGAATACACAGATGGAGGAAGTCCAAGATGGCAACTGAAAACTGAGCTGCCATTGGTCAAGGTGGATCACATGGTGTTGTTGAAAATAGTATTGATATATCAGTGACATCAAATACATAAAAATAAAGATCCCAATTTGAATTTCTTGAACTGTGTGACTGGAGAAGAATTTGGCAGAACTTAGGCAACATTGATCATTGATGGCTGGCAAGAGTGTATATGTATGAGTGTGAATCTGTGGGTATGCATGTATATCAAGATCCACTATTCCAAAAAGAAGAATCAAAATTAATTATGTATTGTATAATGATTGTATGGTTCATAAGATTTGCACTTAATTTATAGAAACTGCCAAATAGCAGAAAAATGTAAATTTTAAATATTATTGAGATATTTTGTTTTCTATTCTTTCAAATACATACACACACGCATATTCATATATGTTTATTAAATATACTAGTAGAAACACCTTTCTCTTTCTTCAACAACATCCAACAAATATGAAAGGATTCTGGAATCAACATAATTTAGCAAATGCTAGATTAAACTTTTAATTTGGAAAAATTATTTTACTGATATGACTAGAAAGCAATGTCATGGAATGCAAGAGAAAGAGAAGACATAGGTGAATGCTAACTTATGGTGATAAAAAATGCCATCTTGTGGTTTTAAAAAATACTATCCTTCAGAGAATTAAAGTAAGTTTTCTTATTTCTTTATTGCCCACAAGGGGCTTAACACAGAGGGGACAAACAAGGACAGACAAAGGGATTAAGTCGATTACATCAACCCCAGTGCATAACTGGTACTTAATTTATCGACCCCGAAAGGATGAAACGCAAAGTCGACCTCGGCGGAATTTGAACTCAGAACGTAACGACAGACAAAATACCGGTAAGCATTTCACCCGGCGTGATAATGATTATGCTAACTCACTGCCTTTTAAAGAGAATTAAAGTAAGTTTTCTGTTGCTGAAATCTTTGAAAACAAAGTTTCCTTAAAACCACATTTTGATGAAAAAAAAATATATTAAAATTAGAATTTTAAAGAATTTTTGAGGCAATGTAGACTTTAATAATTGCTTTCTTTCAGTAAAAGTTCCATACCCCAAATGAATTAATAAGTAGCTTTATTATAGTATAGAATGCACATGATTTCAGATACACATTTTTTAAAAAAACAGTATTTCTAGGGCTGTGGTTAACTGATGCTATCCACCAGGCTTATACAATGTAAATGATATTGCACCAATAAATCTTTATTTACATCTTTTAAGAAGATTTACTCTTCACAACTTTGGGAACTGAAAAGTGTGGCCTTGATGAATCTTTAAAAGGTAAAACCTATTAGTTGATGCCTCAACTCTCAGCTATGAAGGATTTTGTGGCTTGTTGTATTTAGTGTTGCTGTGAGAATAAACTGTCATGTTTATTAAACATATATAAGATTTCGTTTATGCATTTACTGAAGAAAAGATTGCTGTGTTGGTTGCTTTTGTTAAATTAACTTATTGAGTGCTGTTGTTACTATTTGTGAAACCACTTACATATAATATACTTACATAAACATATAAATGTGGACAATATATAAAAATACATACATATAACTTTAACTATCTCTCTCTCTTTCTCTCTCTCTCTCTCTCTTTGTTTCTTTCTGTGGAAGAGCGTAGTATTCTCAATTCCCGAGCGTTATACTAATACATCTATCTGTTTTCTACACCACCTGTCTTCGTCTGTTGTTTTTTTGTGAATTCTCCCTATATATATATATATATATATATATATATATATCCCCTTCAGGTAGATGGCCCTGCTCAGTATGTAGAAAAGGAGTAGGTAGTAACTCTATAAGATGTACCCGGTGCAAGCTATGGACACATAAGAGGTGCAGCAACATCAAAGGCAGGTTAACTAGCAAGTTAGTTTTTGTTTGTGGCAGATGTTCAGGTGCAATAAAGACTGTAAACAAACAGGAAACAACTTCTATCTCATTCCAGGGTGAAAAACTAGAGGTAGTCGATAG
>NC_069000.1:34278521-34279250 GCF_001194135.2 Octopus bimaculoides | reverse complement strand
GTTTTCGTGCGGGTGACACGTAAAAGCACCCACTACACTCTCTGAGTGGTTGGCGTTAGGAAGGGCATCCAGCTGTAGAAACTCTGCCAAATTAGATTGGAGCCTGGTGTTGCCATCCGGTTTCACCAGTCCTCAGTCAAATCGTCCAACCCATACTAGCATGGAAAGCGGACGTTAAACGATGATGATGATGATGATGATGATATATCATCTTTCGTTTCCTTCAGGGCTTTCATAAAGACTGCACGTATCTTATCTATCTCTCTCTTCTTTTCTCTTTTCTCTTGTCAAAGAAAATATTTCTCCAGCGTTCACAATTTTACCTTCGTCTGGTCTAACAACCCTCCATGTTTGTATTTGTTCAGTTTCCTTGTATGTCTCCACTGTCCTGTTTTTGTTACCAACTTTGACCCTTCATAAATCTCAAATTTTATTTTGGCTTTTGTGGGAGCAGCTGCCTTCAAAGACTCATATTGTCGTTCAATGCTCGAACTGAGGAGTAGATGGACAGCCGACAACTGATGAAGGGTCGTTCTTTATGTTACTTGTCCTGTTTTCCATTTGTTTCTCTCGTTGTTTGCACATTCAACTCATTTGCTTTCATATTTCATGTTGTTTACAGTTTATGACATCCTGTACCCATACATGCATATATATATTTATGTGTATATATATATATATCATTTATATTTTATATATATATATATATATCTATATATATATATATAT
>NC_069000.1:34278158-34278421 GCF_001194135.2 Octopus bimaculoides | reverse complement strand
CACCTCCATTACCACTACCACCACCACCTCCATTACCACTACCACCACCATCATCACCACTGTTACTGGTACTGATACTGCTGTGGCTACTACTATCACTGCTGCTACTACTATTGCCAGCACCACCACCACTACTACTATTACTACTATTACTGCCACACCACCATCACAACCACCACTACTACAACCACCACTACTACAACTACTACTACTACTACTACTACTACTACTACTACTACTACTACTACTACTACTACTACTAC
>NC_069000.1:34276187-34278148 GCF_001194135.2 Octopus bimaculoides | reverse complement strand
AAGATACTTACACTCTGACGGGTATCAATAATAATAATAATGGCTACAAATATTGGTTCAGGGCAAGCAATGTTAATAATGAGGATAAGTCAATTACATCAACCCCAATACTCAACTGGTACTTATTTTATCGACCCTGAAAGGATAACAGGTAAAGCTGATCTTGGTGGAATTGGAACTTAGTGCTGGAAAAAATGCCACTTAGCATTTTCTCCCATTTGCTAGCAATTTTGCCAGCTCACTTGCCTTACTGATGATGATGATGATGATGATGATAATGGTTTCAAATTTTGGCAGTAGGCCAGCAATTTCAGGGGAAGGGGACAAGGCAATTTCATTGACCCCAGTGCTCAACTGGTACTTATCTTATTGACTCCAAAAAAAATGAAAGCCAAAGTTGACCTTGGCAGAATTTGAGCTGGGAATGTAAAGAGAGGTGAAATGCCACTAAGCATTTTCCCCAGCATGCTAATGATTCTGCCAGCTCACCATCTTAATGAAAGTAATAATAATAATTATAATAATAATAATAATAATAATAATAATCATCATCATCATCATCATAACATTGAAAAATACCTTAGGAATGAGAACCCAGGTTCGAAATTTCCACAAGACACCTGATGAAGGCTGGAGGGTATATCAGTCCAAGATGAGGACAAATATCCATCAAATGTAAATAAGATAAATAATGTACATAATTCCTCATCTCTGAAATATAGAACTGAATAATAACGATAATTATAATTATTTCTAATTTAGACACAAGGCCAGCAGTTTTCAAGTGTGGGGGCTTCAGTCAATATCAATAACCCCTAGTACTTAACTGATACCTTATTATATTAACCTTGAAGGAGTGAAAGGTACAATTGGTTCTTGCAGGATTAACTTTGCCTTTTGTCTTTGTGGAATTACCACCACCACCACCACCACCATATATTTGTTGTCCTTCATATAAGCAAAAATGAAAACAAAAAAAAATAAGATGGTTAGTCATGGATGGAATGCTTTTGATCAAAGGTCTGTAGGTTCAATCAGGGCTTACCTGGGTTTGTACTACAACCTTCAACGTGTTAGTGAAGGAGCCTGTATACTGCCACTATAACAACCACCACCACCATAACTACCATTGCTGCTACCAACACCACCACCACCACCACCACCACTACTACTACTAATTACTACTATTACTACTACTACCACCATCAGTACCAGAACAATAACAGCAATGTTATTACCAACAGAAATGCTACCACCACTGCCACCACCACCACTACCATCACCACAACTATCACCACCATCACTGCAACTGTCACCACCACCACCACCACTACCATTACCACAACCACCATCACCATCACCACCATCACTACAACTATCACCACAACCACAACCATCGCAACCACCACCATCACCACAACTGCTACCACAACCACAATTATCACAACCAGCAGCACTACCGCCACCACCACCACCACCACCACTATCAATTGCTATTAATTCACTACTCTTAGCTACAACCTCCACCATGACCACCACCACCACCAGCATAATTGGTTACCACTACTTCGCTACTCTGAATTATCATCATCCAAACCACCACCACCACATCTGCCGCTGCCACCACCATCATGGATTCCTCTTCCCCACCGCTATGAAGCTAGCACCACCATTTATATTACACCACCATCGTTACCACCACTACCACCACCACAACTTCACTGTTATAAACCTGCACCAATGTTATTACCAATACCACCAGCATCGTCACCACCACTGCCACTACTACTACTATTACTACTACTACCATTACCATCACCACCACTACTACTACTACCATTACCATCACCACCACTACTACTACTACCATTACCATCACCACCACTACTACTGCCACCCCCACAACCTTTACTACTACCACCACCACCAGTACTACTATCACCACCACCACCACTACCACC
>NC_069000.1:34273143-34274404 GCF_001194135.2 Octopus bimaculoides | reverse complement strand
TATATATATATATATATATATATCTTATTGTGTCTGGGGAGAGTCATTCTCTTTTAGTGTCATATTACTTATCACACTCACCAGTTGGATTTCTAATTCGATTTAGCCCCCACAAGGGGCTAAACATAGAGGGGACAAACAAGGACAGACAAACGGATTAAGTCGATTACATTGACCCCAGTGCATAACTGGTACTTAATTTATCGACCCTGAAAGGATGAAAGGCAAAGTCGACCTCGGCAGAATTTGAACTCAGAACGTAACGGCTGATGGCTAAGCATTTTGCCTGGCGTGCTGACGTTTCTGCCAGCTTGCAGCCTTCCCATTCCACTTTCCCATTCTTGCATAGGTAGGATGGAATTTGTTGAGGTAGATTTTTCTGTAGTTCTTCCTGTTGCCAACCCTCTCCTGTTTTCAGGTAATATAATATTTTCCCATGACCAGGGAAGATTGGAAACAAAAGACACTGCTTGCATGATGGTGACACTTGTTTACAGCTATCAAGCAGTCGAAGCAAAGAGACAGTCTCACACACACGCACGCACACACGCACACACACACACACACACACACACACACACACACACACACACACACACACACAAAGAGCTTCTCTCAGTTTCCATCCACCAAATCCAAGTTGGTTAGTCTGTGGCTTTAGTAGAGGATAGTAGTCCCCAAAGTGATACACAGTGGGATTGAACCTGAAATCATGTGATTGAGAAGTGAACTTCTTACAACACAGCCACACCTGTACTTCTTACTAACAATTACTCATTTCAGGTATTTAAGCATTTAATGTAAAAAAAGTAATACTGAAGGAGGACCATTACAATGTTGGGATACATCACAGGTGACATAGAATCAAAACACCAGAAAAAATGACTGTAATTACACCCTTGTCTGATTCATAATTATATTCCTACTTTATTTTTGTCATCTTATAGGCATATACATATACATACATACATACAGCAGGCATGGCTGTGTGGCGAGCTGGCAGAAACGTTAGCATACCGGGCGAAATGCTTAGCAGTATTTCGTCTGACTTTACGTTCTGAATTCAAATTCCGCTGAGGTTGACTTTGCCTTTCATTCTTTCGATAAATTAAGTACCAGTTACATACTGGGGTCGATGTAATCAATTTAATCCCTTTTTCTGTCTTTGTTTGTCCCCTCTATGTTTAGCCCCTTGTGGGCAATAAGAAATAAAAAGCTTGCTTTGCAACCACGTGGTTTTCAGTTCAGTCCCACTGTATGG
>NC_069000.1:34271054-34273052 GCF_001194135.2 Octopus bimaculoides | reverse complement strand
TGTGTGTGTGTGTGTGCAAGTGTATGTCTTTGTGTGTGTGTGTGTGTGTGTGTGCAAGTGTGTTTTTGTGTGTATGTTTGTTCCCCACCACTGCTTGACATCTGGTGTTAGTGTGTTTATATCCCCATAACTTAGCAGTTCAGCAAGAGAGATGGATAGAATAAATACCAAGCTTCCCCCCCCCCCAAAAAAAAAACAATAGAAATAAGTACTGGGGTTGATTAATTTGACTAGTAATTCTTCAAAATGGTGCCCCAGCATGGCCACAATCTAATAATTGAAACAAGTCAAAGATACAAAGATTACTATTAAAGTTTCATTTGAAGAGTTTTGTTATTGTTCTAACCTGATTACATGTCAGCTTTAGCCTTTGTACACTCTAATACTATCATTAGAGGCTAATTATATAACTCTATGGGGTCAGTAAGGTGCCATAAAATACTTGGCCTTCATGTAATGATCCTGGGGCAGAATACACTGGAATGGTAGTCACCTCTCTCTCTTTGTTGGATTGGTAGGATATATATATGTGTGTGTTTGTGTGTGTGTATGTTCAGAACAGAAATGATCATTTCTGCTCCGAACACAATGTGAGGTGAAAGTAAAATTTCTAAAAATAAGTGGTTTGACAATTCTGCACTTTCTGGCTATCAAAACGTTGAAGCTCATTCTTGAGTTCTATAGACTCAGGACTGGTTTCCTGATTTCTGTGGTGTATACATTCCCCCTGGATGGGATGCCAGTCCATTTTCAGGAATATTCATTTTTGCCAGCTGAGTGAACTGGAGCAACATGAAACATGACACAATGCATTGCCTGGTCTAGGAATTGAAACTATAGTCTTATGATCACAAGTCAAAACCCTAACCACTAAGCCATGCACCTTTACTTAGGAGCAATGTGGAATGAAGTGTTTCACTCTAGAACACAACGCATCACCTGGTCATGGAACTGAAGCCACAATCTTACAATCATGAGTCCAACAGCCTAACCACTAAGCCATGAACTTCCACCTTTCTGGCTATTAAAATGTTATTTAGCTTCAAGCCAGCTCTGTGTTCAACTATATTCTTGCTGTAGCTATTCCATCTTTTTTTTTCTCTCAAGCAAAGTGTATCTAGGACTACATTATACAATGTATCCTGCCCTTCCTTTTTTTTTTTTTTTAAGACAGTTGTGTTTGATATGAAAGGATTTAGCTGTTATTTTTAACGGGTTGTGAGACTACATAGAAACTCACTTGTTGGATCGTGTTAAGATGTTTTCATCTCAATGTTGTATTTAAAACGTTTATAAGGCTGCATTGCTATGGAAACATTGCAAGCAAAAAACACACACAAGAACATCATTTCCATATTTTATAGATAGCTGTTTACACGAGATGAGATATATATAGTAACGAACAAAGTCTCATACACACACACATACATACATACATACATACATATATACATATGTATGTATATATATATGTGATATTTCATAATTATGTTGTTTTAAGTCTGTGTGAATGCATACGTTAATCATTAATGAGTGATCATTGAATGTGTGTATGCTTGTTTATTTATATGATCCAATGAGCAAGTTTCACTGCATTCACTCGACCTACTAAAAATAGCAGCCAAACGTACCTTAAAGTACAGACACTACTAGAAAGGAAAAAAAGAAATTTAATTAAAGTAGAACAAGAAAGCAAGACACATTTGATAATGCAGTCATTGATACTGTATGTCAGGAAAAGACGGACTAGTTATGGATGGAATCTCTTTGATAATAGACCGGGAAGTGAACTACCACCACCACCACCACCACTACTACCCCCACCACCATCACCACTACTACTACTACTACTACTACTACTACTACTACTCCCACCACCACTACTACCTTCTATAATTTCTATGTATCTCTCATTCTATTATTTGTCTATCTTTCACTTGTTTCAGTCATTAGACTGCAGCCATGCTGGAGCACCACCACCACCACCACCACTCTGAA
>NC_069000.1:34269115-34270753 GCF_001194135.2 Octopus bimaculoides | reverse complement strand
TATATATATATATATATATATATATATATATGTGTGTGTATATATATATATTTACAATGGGCTTCTTTCAGTTTCTGTCAACCAAATCCATTCAGAAGGCTTTGGTCAGCCTGAGGCTATAGTAGAAGATACTTGCCCAAAGTGCCACACAGTGGGACTGAATCTGGAACCATGTGGTTGGGAAGCAAG
This sequence comes from Octopus bimaculoides, assembly GCF_001194135.2. Lineage (NCBI taxonomy): Eukaryota > Metazoa > Mollusca > Cephalopoda > Octopoda > Octopodidae > Octopus > Octopus bimaculoides. Next base: position 34,270,564 of record NC_069000.1, on the reverse strand, counting down.
CTTCTTACCACACAGCCATGCCTGTGCCTATTGGTGTCTTATTTAACCCAAGGCCTCAAGTGAGAGAGATGGGTATCGTTGATTATATCAGTTCCAGTATTTTTAGCAGCAGTCAAATACTGGAGGGTAATATTTAATTCTATAATCGAGTAATTAATTCCATTAGTGACCTTTTGCCAACCCCAAATAAACTTAATATGGGGCAAAGAAGAAGACCCTTTCATGCACCCTTAACCACATTGTGATTGGAAGGTGTAAGTCACTAGAGAAAGGTTGATACAGGAAAAGGTACAGCAAGGTAAAGCCAACACAGCCAAAATGAATTATCTCACTCAAACATACTAATTGATACATACACACAGATCAGTAACAAAGTACACATACTGACACAAACACATGCATATGTGCACACACACACATGTACACATACTGACAGTGGCACACACATTGACAAAGACACACAAACACACACACACTAATATACAGGGTGTCCACAAGGTCTGGGTACATGGAGTAAATAAAATCATAACATAAACAATTAAATATAAGAAATAATAATTTCTTAAAGTATGTGTTAATCCCCATGTACCCAGACTTTGTGGACACCCTCTATATGTTATACATGCTGTTAAATATTCTATACAAGCATGTGGGTGCAGGCGTGGCTGTGTCGTGAGAAGTTTGCTTCCCAACCACATGGTTGTGGGTTCAGTCCCACTGTGTGGCTTCTTGGGCATATGTCTTCTACTATAGCCTCAAGCCAACCAAAACCTTGTGAGTGGATTTGGTAGACAGAAACTGAAAGAAGACTGATTGAAGGCGGTGAGCTGGCAGAAACGTTAGCACGCCGGGCGAAATGCTTAGTGGTATTTCGTCTGCCGCTACGTTCTGAGTTCAAATTCCACCGAGGTCGATATAATCGACTTAATCCGTTTGTCTGTCCTTGTTTGTCCCCTCTATGTTTAGCCCCTTGTGGGCAATAAAGAAATAAGAAACTGAAAGAAGACCATTGTATGTGTGTGTGTGTGTGTGTGTGACAACTGGCGTTGGTGTGTTTAAGTTCCCATAACTTAGTGGTTTGGCAAAAGGGAATGGTAAAATAAGTACCAAGCTTATTAAAAAAAAAAAACGTACTCGTGTTGATTCATTCAACTAAAAAAATACTTCTTCGAGGCAATGCTCCAGCATGGACACAGTCTAATGACTAAAACAAATACAATGTATTTCCCATTAGTATGTACCTATGCAAACAGGAACACATGCATACACATGTGTACTTATGCTCATAAGCACACGTGCACACACACACACACACACACACACACACACGCCTATAAACATATACGTATACACATGTCTGTTCATCTATTTGAGCTGCAGCAGATTACAATAGCAACTGGTCTATAATAGCTACCAGCCCCCACCCACCTCTGTCTCTCTTTGTCTGTA
>NC_069000.1:34266755-34268326 GCF_001194135.2 Octopus bimaculoides | reverse complement strand
TTAGTGACATTTCGTCCGTTTTTACATTCTGAGTTCAAATTCCACTGAAATCAACTTTGCCTTTCATTGTTTCTTATTTCTTTATTGCCCACAAGGGGCTAAACATAGAGGGGACAGACAAGGGCAGACAAAGGGATTAAGTCGATTACATTGACCCCAGTACGTAACTGGTACTTAATTTATCGACCTCGAAAGGATGAAAGGCAAAGTTGACCTCGGCGAATTTGAACTCAGAACGTAACAGCAGACGAAATACCGCTAAACATCTCGCCCAGCGTGCTAACGTTTCTGCCAGCTCACCACCTTTTCTGGGTTGATAAAATAAGTACCAGTTGAGTACTGGGGTCGATGTAACTGACTTATGCCCTCCCCTGAAAATTATTGGTTTTGTGCCAAAATTTGAAACTCCAAGCTAATTCTGATCCAGAAGACATGTGGTCAAAGAATTCCAGCTGTGATCTCATGTTATTTTTGAGAGACAGTGTCTTTTATGTTTTGTCCTTTACTTGTCTCAGTCATTGGACTGCAGCCATGCTGGAGCAATACTCTGAAGGGTTTTAGGTAAACAAATTGCCCCAGTATTTATGTTTATTTAAAACCTGACGTGTATTCTATTGGTCTGCTTTGATGAACTACAAAGTTCAGAGGAAGTAAACAAACCAACACCGATTGTGAAGCAATAGGGCTTAAGTTTCATAAACAACCCCCCCACACAGACACACACATACACATATTGATGATAGACTTCCAAATAGTTTTCATTTGCCATATTCACTCACAGGACATTGGTCAGCCTGGAGTTATAGAAGACAATTCTCCAAGGTGCTGCACAGTGGGACTGAACCCAAATCAATGTGGTTGCAAAGCAAGCTTCTTAATTACACAGTGAAGACTTTACTTTGTGTACCCCTGTTTTAGAATATGTACACTGTATCCCTTCTTGTCATAGAAGGTAACTAAAAGAGGTTAATAACAGCAAGAGTATCTGGCTGTAAAACACTGACTCATTCAGGAAACCCTTCAATGAATATGTTAATAAGGTTGTTGAGTGACTCACAAGGCTAACCTTTATTTTAGCAGAGAAGATAGTTTTGGAAGCATATGCGTATTATACTGGTTTCAGATTTTGGCACAAAGCCAGCAATTTCGGAGGAGGGGGGAAAGTTGATTACATCAACCCCAGTGCTCAACTGGTACTTATTTTATTGACCCCAAAAGAATGACAGGCAAAGTTGATCTTGGTGGAATTTGAACTCAGAATGTAAAGATAGACAAAAATCCACTAAGCTTTTTGCCTGGTGTGCTAACAATTCTGCCAGCATGCCACTTTTATACTTGTATTATATGGAAGATTTTGGCTGCTACTTTTGGCTCAGGTCTAGTGGCTGCTTAAAGTCCCCCTTATTAACTCATGTTTATTTGTTTTAATTTAGTTGTTGTATTTCACCTCATCTCCAAGATCATGAAACTAAATTCCTCAGTATAGGAGGGTATGAGTGACATTTTGGTACAGCTGTTTTGGTGCACTGGTTTAGTTGACTTTTTAAGGACTCTCTAATGTTTTTCTCATT
>NC_069000.1:34264132-34265697 GCF_001194135.2 Octopus bimaculoides | reverse complement strand
ATTTCTTTAAGAAAAATTAAACTTTAAGAAAAAAATATATAGTTCCCGTATTCATAATCTCTGTATTTTTCTCCATGGATAAAAAAAAAAAATTCACAAAAAAGTTACAAATTAAGAAATTGCAGTGGGGACAGAGGGAAACTAAAATTTTGAAAACGTGATTTCTGGCAAAATCGTATTAACCCCCCTTTTATATGATGAAACAACACATAGTTTGTGATCCATCTTAAGAACAGAAAGCACTTTCATGCAAACCCATGCAACATGTACCTTCCCCCACTTTTAAACAAACAATAACTTCCATTACGCCAGTAATCCAGTTCACTATGTATCAGCTATGCTGATTCTCCCCATAAGAAAGGAACAAATAATACAATGTGGTTGTAGGTCATAACACCTAGGCAACGCCAGGATGCATTGTTAGTATAACACAATGTGACATAACGGTAATGCTATGTAACAGGATGTAACACAGTGTATTGTAACATACTCTAACATAACCATATGTAATATTACATCACACAATACAAAATTATACATAAGGTGGCAAGTTGGCAGAATCATTACCACATCAGACCAAATGCTTAGTAGCATTTCTTCTGACTTTACATTCTGAGTTTAAATTCTGCTGGGGTTGACTTTGCCTTTCATCCTTTCGGGATTGATAAATAAGTACCAGTTGAGTACTGGGGTTGATGCAATTGACTAGCTCTCTCCTCTGGAATTGCAGGTCTTGTGGTTGGCATTTGGAGGGGCATCCAGCTGTAAGAACCTTGCCAAAACAGACACAGCAGCCTGGTGTCATCTTCTACCTGGCCGGCTCCTGTAAAACCATCCAACCCTTGCCAGCATGGAAGGCAGACATTAAATGATGATGATTACACCACATAAATATAAAATAATACATACGGTGGTGAGCTGGTAGAATCATTAGCACGCTAAGCAAAATGCTTACTGACATTTTGTCCAGCTTTATGTTCTGAGTTCAAATTCTGCCAAGGTCAACCTTTACTTTCATCCTTTCAGGGTAAATAAGTACCAGTTGAACACTAGTGGTGGTAGTGGTGGTGGGTTCATGTAATTAACTTACAGTGAACTCCTCTAAACTTACTGACCTGGTGCCAAAATTTGAAACCAACATAAAATGATACAATGTAAGAATGCAATGTAATGTTACCTAACGGAGTATAATGTAACAGTGTAATGTTACATAATAATACAACATGGTGTAACACATCATAATGTAACATAACCTATTTAATCATGTAACAACAAAATGTAACATAACCTGTTTAATCATGTAAGAACAGAATGTAACATTCTCTAACATACAATAATTTAATGTAGCAGAACAGAATGCAGTGTAACAGAGTATAGAGTAACACAGTGTAATGTTACTTAAGATTACATGGTGTAACACAACATATTGTAACATAATGTAACATAACATAAACTATTTAATCATGTAACAATAGAATGTAACATCCTCTAACATACCATAATGTAACAAGACAAAATGTAATTAACTTAATGTTACCTAACAAAGTATAATGTAACACAATGTA
>NC_069000.1:34262345-34264109 GCF_001194135.2 Octopus bimaculoides | reverse complement strand
AACATAATGTAACATAACATAAACTATTTAATCATGTAACAATAGAATGTAACATCCTCTAACATACCATAATGTAACAAGACAAAATGTAATTAACTTAATGTTACCTAACAAAGTATAATGTAACACAATGTAATACATAAAATTACATGGTGTAACACCACATAATGTAACATAACATAAACTATTTAATCATGTAACAATAGAATGTAACATTCTCTACCATACCATAATGTAACATAACAGAACAGAATACACTGTAACTGATGTAATGTAACAAAAGATATCCCTGTGTGTACGATAAATAAAAACATTTGAATGACTGTATAAATAGAACATGATAAAACCAAGCTGTTTATGTGGAAATAATTCTTCAAACTGCATTATAAACTGAGCAGTGTTAGGAATAAATAGTCTGCTAGACTGCAATGTTCTCTGAGAATTAGTCTGTGTGTGTATGTGTATGTGTGCATGTATGTGTGTATGTATTATGTGTGTATGTGTGGACATATGCGTATGTATGCTTGTGTGTATTCTGTATTCATGTGGGTATGTGTATGTGTATGTGTATATATATATATATATATGTATGTATGTGTGTGTGTATGTGTGTATGTATGTATATATATATGTATGTGAATGCGTATGTGTGTGTACATATGTGCGTATGTTTTTTTTTGTGTATATGTTTGTATTCACGTGGATATGTTTGTGTATATATATATATGTGTATGTATATACATGTGTGCTTGTGTATATGTATGTGTGTTTGTGTATATATGTGTGTGCATATAAGTGTATGTATGTGTGCACGTGTCTGTGTATATGTATATATGTGTGAGTGTGGAACTGGTTAACCTAACTCTGAGTGTGTGTGTGTATATGTAATGGAAACTGGTTAACCTCTGTGTATGTGTATGTTTGTGTACTTGTAAGTATAATAAGTGTGTGCGACGAAGAACTGGTTAACCCAGCTGTGCGTATGTGTGTGTCTGCATTTACATGTTTGAGATTACATATTTGCATGAGTGTGTGTGTGTGTATGTGTGTGTGTGTGCGTACATATATGTATGTATATGTGTGATGCACTGGTTAATCTAACCATATTTGTGCACATATGTGTGCATGCATGCACGAGTGCATGTGCATGTGCATGCTTGTGTGTGTGTGTGAAGATGACCGCTGTTGCTAGGCACTCAGGTAACATAATCTAAACGCTAGTATAATTGGCAACAGCTTTGCTAAAACACTCTACTCAATCACCATTCACTGTTTTTCTTTCTTTCTTTCTTTCTTTCCTTTTCTTTCTTTTCTTTTTTTTATTTTTGCTTTGTTTATTGGAGTGCTGTGATGCTGTCTTTTACTGTGATGCTGGGTATTGATAGAGGGAGATGGTGATTAGATTCACAGTTAGAGGCCATCACTGTTGCCACTGACACCATCATCATCATCACCATCACCACCATCAACACCACTACCACTGCTACCATCATCATCATCACTACCACGACGACCATCACCATCATCACTACCACCATCACCGCCACTGCCAAAATCATCACTACCATCACCACCACCACCACCACCACCATCATTACCTAATGAGGGAACCTTCAATGTGGATGCTTTATTTGCTAGAAATATATGACAAAACTTCCTCAAATCACACATTACTGATTTTAGGGAAATGGAAAAGCACATTAGATAATGTAGTCTTAGATACACTGTGGCTGAAAATAAAATGGGGAAATTACAACTAGGACC
>NC_069000.1:34260554-34261292 GCF_001194135.2 Octopus bimaculoides | reverse complement strand
TATGTACATATATGTATATATATGTATGTACATATATGTATATATATGTATGTACATATATGTATATATATGTATGTACATATATGTATATATATGTATGTACATATATGTATATATATGTATGTACATATATGTATGTATATGTATAAATCAGCTCTTTGTTGTCTGAATGAAATCAAATGCTATAAACTCAGAATAGTGACAGAGTGAATTATCGGCTTTAAATGAATAACAAATTGAGACACTATTGAAGAGAAGAAGCTCTTTAATCTTGTTAGGGACAAACCAAACTCTCCGGTGCCAGTGGTATTATAAAATGCTATCAGTCCATGTTGTAAAGTAGTTGGTGATAGGAGGGGCATCAAGCCATAGAAACCGTTTTAAAGATAATGATATCTATAACAATGGTGTTAGCTGGTGTGTCTTTGATGCTGAGGGTGGTGAAGGGATGTTTTTAGACTCCTCCAAACCATGCCAGCATGGAAAAACAGATGTAAAATGATGATGTTGATGATGACGTTATTTATGTATATGTTGTGTGGATAAGATAATGACTTTGCAAGCAAGCATGTGGTTTTGTGTTCAGCCCTACTGTGCTGTATCTTGGGTATGTGTCTTCTAATATAGCCTCGAGCTGTCTGATATCTTGTGAGGGTATTTAGTAGATGGAAACTGTATGGAAGCCCATCTGTTTGTATGCAAATGTATATATATATATATATATATATATATATATAT
>NC_069000.1:34255171-34260034 GCF_001194135.2 Octopus bimaculoides | reverse complement strand
ATATATATATATATATATCTTTAGATGTTGAATCTCACAGAAGCAATGAAAGTGACTGAGACTTTTGGCAATTTGCTGTGCTTGAGAAGACATGTCAAGCTAAGTGAAATCATAGTCATGGTCAGTGCTAGTGACACGTGAAAGGCACCCATGCCAGTGGCATGTGGAAAGCACCTGTGCCGATGATTTGTAGAAGGTACCAGTGCTGGTGACATCTAAAGGGCACCCATTCTGGTGATTCATAAAAGGCACCCATGCTAGTGGCATGTTGAAGTCACCCAGTACACTCTATGGAGCGGTTGGCGTTAGGAAGGGCATCCAACCATAGAAACCAAGCCAAACGGATTGGAGGCTGGTGCAGCTCTCTGGCTTACCATCTCCAGTCAATCTGTCTTAACCATGTCAGTATGGAAAATGGATGCTAAATAATGATGAGGCTGAGCCATGCTCCCAGCATCTGATGAGAGGGACATGTTTTACATACCCATAAAACTTAGTCATGTGGAGCTGAGTCAAACTGTTATTAAATATATTTATACTCGTTTACTCTTTTACTCTTTTACTCTTTTACTCTTTTGACTGCGGCCATGCTGGAGCACCGCCTTTAGTCGAGCAAATCGACCCCAGGACTTATTCTTTGTAAGCCTAGTACTTATTCTATTGGTCTCTTTTGCTGAACCGCTAAGTTACGGGGACGTAAACACACCAGCATCGGTGGTCAAGCGATGCTGGGGGGACAAACTCAGACACACAAATATACACACGCACATACATATATATACATATATACGACGGGCTTCTTTCAGTTTCCATCTACCAAATCCACTCACAAGGCATTGGTCGGCTCGAGGCTATAGTAGAAGACACTTGCCCAAGGTGCCACGCAATGGGACTGAACCCAGAACCATGTGGTTGGTAAGCAAGCTACTTACCACATAGCCACTCCTGTGCCTATGCGTCTATGTGTGTGTTTATACATGTGTGTGCATATCCTTGTGTTTGTGCCTCTTGACTTGACAACCAGTGTTGGTTTGTTTACATCCTTATAACTTAAAGGTCCAGCAAAAATAGATCAATAGAGTAAGCACCAGGTTTAAAATAAGTATCATGATTGATTTATTCGACTAAACTCTTCAAGGCATTGCCCCAGCATGGCTGAGGTCCAATTTCTAAAACAAGTAAAAAAAAAAAGAAAATAATAGATGCATACACTCTCTGAGTGGTTGGCGTTAGGAAGGGCATCCAGCTGTAGAAACTCTGCCAAATCAGATTGGAGCCTGGTGTTGCCATCTGGTTTCACCAGTCCCCAGTCAAATTGTCCAACCCATGCTAGCATGGAAAGCGGACATTAAACGATGATGATGATGATGATGATGATGATGATGATGATGATATATTAATAAATATGTACTGTAATGTTTATCAGCATGAGATAACAGAAAATAACAGAGCTAAATACTATTGTTGAGTGGATATGTGTAAATTAAATATAATAGGTTAGTTACTTTCCATTACCACACAGTTATATACATGTATGGTTTGTCCCTAACAAGATTAAAGAGCTTCTTCTCTTCAATAGTGTCTCAATTTGTTATTCATTTAAAGCTGATAATTCACTCTGTCACTATTCTGAGTTTATAGCATTTGATTTCATTCAGACAACAAAGAGCTGATTTATACATATATACATATATATATGTACATACATATATATACATTGTGGATTATTCAAATGGTATGCATTGGACAATCTAAGTGTAAGCTGCCAATATTAAGTTTATGATGCATAGATAGTACAATGCACACCTTTTCAATAATCTACACTGGTGAAACTGTGTAGCAATGGAAGCAATAACTAGCTTTTTATTAATACACACTCATACAACCATACATGAATGCACACACACACACACACACACACGCTTGAAATAGAAAAAATAGAACAGGAAGATTCTGTGAATACAAGCGTTCCCTTGTATCTTTATCTTGATGTTCATAGCCTTAGTTTTGAGATTAAACTGAAGAGGTCCACTTTAGACCCAAATATGTACAAGTGAGTAACATTTTATAATTATCATTGACAATGAAATATGTGTGAAAAAGATAAAAATATGATTCTACAATTGAATTTTAATTATTATTGCTCAACAGTATATACTCATTAATATATATTCAATTCTATGTACTCAACATCATACATTCCATATTACACACTCAATTCAATGCATCCATCATTATATATACTCAACTCAAAGCTTAAAAGTCCATCCTGAGCCATAAGCTCATAAGGCCAGTTTCCCCAATTCTGTGACATATATATATATATATTTTCCATCTGGATGGGATGCCATTCCATCGCAGGATTACTCACTTTCACCAGTTGAGTGGACTGGAGCAATATGAAGAAAAAGTGTTTTACTCAAGAACACAATGTATTGCCTGGTCCTGGAATCGAAACCACAATCTTATGGTCATGAGTGCAATGCTCTAACCATTAAGCCGCATGCCTCCACATATACTCAACACTATATGCTATACATTCCACACTCATTATTATACACTTACCATGATAGATACAACTCCATACATTAGGGCTGTGTATAGAAGTAACTGAACAACACCTGTGAACATTTAACAGAAGATTTTATTGTCACACATAAAGACAAACTGTGTTGGCCTTTTACTGATAACAACAGCAAAAATTACAAACTGGGAGAGAGAGATAATGCTTGGAGTTTATGGCAGGCTACTGATAAGGCAACATGTGGCTTGCCCAGTATAACTGGAAACAGTTGTGCTATGTTCGTGGTGACAGAGGTTCCTGGCATCTATCTGTGCCATCTGTCTTAGCCGCCTTCCTGGGTCATCTGGCTGATAAAATGCATGCCGAATTGTTTTTATAGGGGACTGGTGGTAAAATTCTAGAATGTCTATGGCATTGCTTCAAGCTGAATAGTTAGTTAGTAGACTGGTTACATGAAACTATGGTGGCTTGCTTGTGATGTCTGACTGTGTATCCAGGGATTTGGTTTTGAATCATCACTGCACCTTCAGCCCTGTGGTCTATACTTTCACTGCTTTGCTCTCAAAACTATACATCCAACATTCATTATCATACATCCAGCCCCGTACATCATATACTCAATACTATACACTCAACGCTACATGCCAAACACCCATTATTAAACCTTCAGCACTTGACACTCAACACATTTTTTGCGAGATTCTTGATGTGAACTTGTGAGTTGAAACAGATTTTGTTGTATCTTTGGAGGATCATTGTAGCTGACCTGAAGAGGAGAAGGTATGTTATTGATGGAGTTGCGAATGGCGAAGAAGGGACTTTAACAAACATAACTGATTGATTTCCTAAACAAATATTCACGCAATTGATTAGTTAACTTGTGAAATAGCTCCCCAATTGACAAATAATAAAGAAGTAACTTAGCTGTTTGGCAAAAGGGATCAATAGAATAAGTGCCAGGCTTAAAAAAGTACCGGGGTTGATTCATTTGACTAAAAGATCTTCGAGGCAGTGTCACAATATGACCGCAATCTAATGACTGAAACAAATAAAAGATAGAAGATAAGGTGAAATAAAATCAGTGCATGTGTTTAATATTGACATAATGACCCACCCAAGATACATTTTCCTCTGTTGCTTTGTGTATCACATGATGAAGGATTGCTAGAGGTAGTGAGATTCTGTACTAGAAAAGACATAACCAACTCATGCTAGCATGGAAAACAAATTTAAAACGATGATGATGATGATGCTTTATTCATTAAGCCACTGATGTTTCTACAAAGTTGAAATAATAATGAAAGAAAGAGACAAAAAAAATTATTCATTCTTACATTGTGGCATAATGTGGTTGACTGAATTGATTTTCAGTATATTACTGGTACCTATTTTAATTTATTTCATTAAGACGATTGACATAGTAGGCTTGGTGAGATTTGAACCTGAAATATATGGAATTGTAAGTTTTTACTCATTATGTTGGAGTATTTAGTCCCAACCCTCTGCTGCTTCAGCCAATCCACTTTTGCCCCTCACCCTGAATGTGTGAAAATATGAAATCACGGAGCTGGTAGGAGACAAACAGTTTAAACAGTTTAACTTGCTAAAGAAGCGAAAAACATTTTCTAATCCAGTCGAAGCTGGCTGGAACTGGAAGCAGCAATTCCTTAATGGCAACAGCAGAACATCACCGACCATATTTCTCTCTCTCTCTCTTCATTATCAATTAGAAATGTATTAAAAACAGCAGTTAGTTCACAAAGCGTTACCATGGTAACAGATTCCAAGTTTAATAACAAACACTGATGCACTGTTAGCCAATGGATTACCCCATTCTCTTTTTTTTTTTCCTTGCTCGGACACATGATGCTTCTCTCTCTCTCTCTTTTTCTCTCTCTCTCCCTCTCTCTCTATCTCTCTATCTATATATATTTTCTTTTCTTCTCTTCCTTCTATCCATTCATCAGTCTATTTTGTTTATCATTCATCTAAAGTTCTGTTATAATTCTTCTTCTATCACAGAAAACCAAACCTACAGCGCCGTTCTACAAAGGTCAACGCTCTCAACTAAATCAAACAATATTTATTTTATTTTATTTGTCTCACCACTTTTATTTTTACTATTGACTTGTTCGTTCTCCTTGCAATTAAAATCGTGGTTTCCAAGCTATTAATGAGAATATGAATATGGTAATGTCTATATCTTATGTGTGTTTTGTGTGTGTATGCTATATGTATGTTTATGTTTGGTTGTATATATCTCTGTATGTGTGTTTGTGTGTGCACTTATATATGCATTTATATATATGTGTGCATATGTGTAGTCCTTGAGATATATA
>NC_069000.1:34250577-34255062 GCF_001194135.2 Octopus bimaculoides | reverse complement strand
TATATATATATATATATCAGACGTTAAATGATGATGATGATGACACACACACACAGACATTGTGTTTCAGACTACACTCATAGATTATCATTATTTTCATCATCTTATATCCATTTTCTATGCTGGTATGGCTTGAATGGGTCATCATAGTTCAAGTTGGCTCCTATTTGAAGTTACAGCCCTCTTAGATGGATCTGGGGACAACATTTTGTCCATATGTTTTGTTTTGGTATGATTTCTATAGCTGGATGTCATTTCCTAATATGAACCATTGTACAAATTGTACTGGTGCATTTTGTTGTGGCACCAGCATTGGTGAGGTTGCCTAGCACTCTGCAAAATAGCAGATACATTGTTACAAAACATTGTCTCCATTCTTTTAGGGCATCAAGACCAACAGGTGAATAGATGGAGGAGAAGGTGATTGTAGAAGATGAACGAAGGAGAGTGAAGTGAGAGTATGAGGGGGGTGGGGTGGAACTGTCTGGGGTGATAATGTGAAAGAGAGAAATCACAGGGATGGTGCTGGAAAGAATAATGGAAGAGAAGACAGTAATGGTAGGGAGTAATGGGAGAGAAACACTAATTGTAGCTACATGTTTGCTGGTAAAAGAAAACTAGTGAATAGACATTGTCAGTGGTAAGAGTGTAATGGATGTCACTAATGTGTCACTAACTGGAAATGATCAGGTAATGGCTTGGAGTATAGAAAGGTAAGGCTTGCAGTTTGTTGCTTTATGTTAAAGACTTTAAGTATGTCTTCAATTTCATTTTATTTTTAGGATTGTTTTAAGTGTAACATTTGAACATATATTGTGGCAACCAGAATGATATTATAAATAATATGAGATAATATAAGCTCTTACTAAGAGAGAAAAAGAAAACAAAGCAACTAGGATAGAGTTCATGTTCTGTCAGTGAGTCTGTTGTTGCTTTTTTTCTGAAATCACTATTTATAATATCTCCTATCAAATCTTTTAAAATCCTTATATTAGCACCATCCTAAACACTGGCTGCTACTGCCACTACCATCGTCATCATCATCACTGTTGTGTTCTTTAACCCCACATCAATTCTAGCTGAGCAAACCTGTGATCAAAAGCATTCCAATCATGGCCATATTTCTGATTATCTTATCCAAGATCACATTATTCAATGTCTTTTATTAAAGAAAGATTTGGCTGCTATTTCTAGCAGGTTGAACAGCCACATATAGGCTTATCCATTGGCTTGTTACTTGACCTTTTCTGATCAAAGACACTCTCCAGCCCTCTTGAACTTTCATCAGGAAAGCTGCTGCCTATTTTCCCTAGTTAGGTAAACCGAATCAAAATATAATAATGTATAAAAGACCATGATAATGATTGTTTCAAATTTTGGAACAAGGCAAACAATTTTATTGGTTGTGGGGTTAGTCAATTACATTGACCCCAATGCTCAACTGCTACTTACTTTACTGACCCTGAAAGGATGAATAGTGAAGCTGACCTTGGTAGAATTTGAACTCAGCATGGAAAGAGCTAGAATAAACGCTGCAAAGAATTTTGTCCAACATATTAATGATTCTAATAATAATAATAATAATAATGATAATAGTAATGATAATAATAATGATAATCCTTTTTAACATAGGCACAAGGCCTGAAATTTTTGGGGAAGGGTCTAGTCAATTACTTCGACTCCAGTGTTTCAATTGTATTTAATGTATCAACCCTGAAAAGATGAAAGGCAAAGTTGACTTGAGCGGAATCTGAACTCAGAACGTAAGGGTGGATCAAATATTGCTTAGCATTTTGCCCAGCATGTTAATGATTCTGCCAGCTCACCACCTTTCATACAACAACAACAATAATAATAATAATAATAATAATAATGGTTTCAAATTTTTCCACAAGGGCAGCAGTTTTGGGGGAGGGGATGAGTTGATTGCATCAAAGTACAGTGTTCAACTGGTACTTATTTTATCGACCCCTAAAGGATGAAAGGTAAAGTTGACCTTGACAGTATTTGAATTCAGAACATAGAGATGGGCGAAATACCACTCAGCATTTTGTCCAGTGCGCTAACGATTCTGCCAGCTCACCACCTTAATAATAATAATAATAATAATAATAATAATAATTGTTTCTAATTTTGGCACAAGGCCAGTCATTTTGCCTGACAAGTCAATTATATTGACCTCAATATTTGACTCTGAAGGATGAAAAGCAAAGTTGACCTCGGCAGGATTTGAACTCAGAGTGTAAAGAGCTGGAAGAGATGCTGTTAGGCATTTTGTTCCCCACACTAACAATTCTAATAATGATGACTTTCTTATATACAGTGCTTAGGTGCACTACTACACATTGGTAAAATATAAAAGAGGGGACAGGAAGCAGAAATAAGTCAAATAAAGAAAGACATCAATGATAACTGAGAGTGTACAGGGATAAAATACAAGAATGAAAGGGAGCAAAAAAAAGGATCATAAAGTAGAAAGGTTGCATTGGAACATCAGGAATGGTGTTAGCAAATTCAGGGAAGCATAGAATTTTTGGAAGATACAGTTTTTGAAGGCATGGCTATGGCTGTGTGGTAAGATGTTTGCTTCCCAAACCATATGGTTCTAGGTTCAGTCCCACTGCATGGCACCTTGGGGGCAAGTGTATTCTACTTTAGCCCTGGGCTGACCAAAACCTTGTGAGGGGGATTTGGTAAACAGAAATTAAAAGAAGCCCATTCTCTCTCTCTCTCTCTCTCTCTCTCTCTCTCTCTCTCTCTCTCTCTCTCTCTCTCTCTCTCTCTCTCTCTCTCTCTCTCTCTCTGGAGAGAGAGAGAGAGAGAGAGATTGTAATGGAGATAAACACAATTAGACTTGATATATATACATACATACATACACACTGACATGTATATATATATATAGATTTTATAATTAATTTATATTTATAGTACATGAAGCACCAGCTTGCTAAATATTGGAGTCAAAAATACTCTAATAAGCAATAGATTCACTGAAATTATAACAGACCAACAGAAAGCATGCAATGAGCAAGGAAATTAACTAACTGTCTCGGCTGATAGCCACAGACTAAGGCTTTAGATATACATGTATCATATGATTTATACAGAGAGAGAAACAAAAGCAGAAAATATTCAGAAGATAAACATGTATGTAGAAGCATATTTAAATATATTGACAAATGAATTTATGTTGTGTAAAGTACAGAAAACTAAGGGGAAAATGCATAGTTTTTTTAAAACTCAACAGCTGTTTCTGGGAGCTCAGAATTATGTAATAGTTGTGATGTTCATAACTAGCAGATGAACTGTGCAAAAAGTCATGGATATTCAACCAGTAGATGAATGCATAAGAACATTATTGTAATATCATTATATATATGTACATGTGAGTGTGTATGCATGTATATATGTATGTATGCATGTATATATATATATATATATATATATATATACCTATGTATGTATATATGTGTGTGTGTTAGGGAGGAATGAAGTGTCATGCCATCTGCATATGAGTGAGCATTGGATATTGTATGATATGGTGACAAGTAGGTCCTTGATGTATAGGCAGAAGAGAGTAGGGGACAGGACAGAACTCTGGGGAACACCAAAGTTGATTGAGAATGGGGTAGAAAGAGCAATATCATGGCCCAGATCATACCACAATTGCATGATTTGATAGGAGTCTGCCAATGCAAGAGATAAGAGATGCATAGAGCCCACAGGTGTGAAGGTTAATGTCTGCTTTCCATGCTAGCATGCGTTGGACGATTTGACTGAGGACTGGTGGACCAGGAGGCGACACCAGGCTCCAATCTGATTTGGCAGAGTTTCTACAGCTGGATGCCCTTCCTAATGCCAACCACTCCGAGAGTGTAGTGGGTGCTTTTATGTGCCACCGGCACCAGGGCCATTCAGGTGGTTCTGGTGATGGCCATGCTTGAAATGGTGTATTTTACGTGCCACCTGCACAGAAGCCAGTCCATCGGCACTGGCAACGATCTCGCAATGTCTTTTTACGTGCCACTGGCACAAGTGCCAGGAAGGCGATGCTGGTAATGATCACGCTGGCGCTATTTATGTGCTACCGGCACAGAAGCCAGACAGCTACTCTGGCAACTATCGCGCTCGGACAGTGCTTACTTTAACCCTTTAGCATTTAAACCAGCCATATCTGGCCCATATATTTTACTTGTTTTATGTTTAAACTGACCAAATCTGGCTTTTCACACCTATCTTACAATGTCATCCTTAAAAAAAACTCAGCAATCGCATCATTGAAATCTTGAAGCAACAAGATAATACAAGATTACTTAAAAATGATGTGAATAAATAAGTTTTACATTTGACAGAGTAATCTGAATGCTAAAAGGTTAAAAACACGTTGACAATCTCCATTTGATCTGAGAATGTAGATTCACACTTAATTGTTGCAAGCCAAGCCTATCTTTTAACAGAAAGTATCAGTATTAGTCACATGAC
>NC_069000.1:34249973-34250477 GCF_001194135.2 Octopus bimaculoides | reverse complement strand
ATATATATATATATATATATACATATATATACATATATATATACATATGTTGATACATACACGCTTATATGTAAATATACCCGTATATATAAACATACGTACATACATATATACGCATATATGTATGCACACACACATATATATTCCTCCGTCTTCCTTTTCTCTTGGACTTTCCTGTCTTCTCTTTCTGAAGATGAGCTTTGCTCGAAACGTAAAAGACCTTCTTTCTTTCCCTGAGCCTCTCATTTCACATTGCTCCAGTTTTTCTTGTCTTTTTCTCCGTTTTCTTTAATTAATTACACACACACACATATATATATACATATACCCATCCCATATATACATATATACGTGTGTGTATATATAGACATACTAAACATACACATATCTTATATACATATATATATATATTTATATAATAACCATACACATACCTTATATACATATATACGTATATATATATATATATATGTATATATATATATATATATATATATATATATA
>NC_069000.1:34247489-34248493 GCF_001194135.2 Octopus bimaculoides | reverse complement strand
TACCTGTACACACACACACACACACACACACACACACATATATTTATGTAGTCAATTCAAGTTAACAAATAATAAAATTAAGACAAAAAGCTGTGCATAACATATGTATTAGTTTAACATATGTATATACGTGTGTGTATGTATTTACGTCTATATATTTATATACTTATATGTATGTATGTGTACCTGTGTGAGTACGTTATGCGTGTGTACATGTATATATTGAATGCCTTTCCAAGTGTGAGTATCACTTCTATTTCTGTTAGCCATACCCTATCTCTGCTTGCCGTATCCCGTATCCATTGTATCTTATCGTTTTCCCTCAAGTTAATCGTCGCTCTCTGATGATTGCAACAGTTTTGCGTTCAAATCGCGGCGGGGTCTCTTTTCCCTTTCATGGTGCTGTCTAGGGTTGCAGTGGGTTGATAAAAATATGTACCGATTAAGTACCGAGTATGTTCGGCTGGTATCTACTTTAAACCTTTCTGGCCCTGTGTCTAAGTCAAAAATTCACCGTCGTAGGGTGAACGACCTCGGATTCTCCGTTATTGACTAGTGGTCGTTTCCTTTCTTATTGCAGCTGTTTTCGTTACATGTGTTGGTGCTACTGCTACTTCTACTACTGATGATGTAGACATTCTTCATGTTGTTGTTATTAATGCAGGGCAATGCTCAATAATCGAAGGCTTTCATATGTTGTCTTTATTTGGGCGGGGGGTGGGTATCGGTGCTGGTTTAGGTATCTGATGTACCCCTCTTTTATATCGGTGAGGTGTGTTTGAGTGATATTTGGCTGCTGCTATTTCTAGCTGTTCGAACGATCACGCTGGGACTTCCCTCGTTGATTACCTACGGATGCCACTGTTGCAGTTGCTTTGGCTCCGGCATTCCACTCGTGAACATCCCGTCTTTTCCTTTGTGCATGGGCCTTAGAGCCATGTTATCCTAAGAGAAGTTCGCCAAAATGGAGCAGTGTGATTTAAGGGAAATTTGGCAGCTCTTTC
>NC_069000.1:34239510-34245543 GCF_001194135.2 Octopus bimaculoides | reverse complement strand
AAAAAAAAAAAAAAAAAAAAAATTATGCGTGTATCAGTTTGTACATGTGCGCACCTAACTTTTTGTTTTGTTTTGTTTTGACATTAAATTCCGATACCATTGTAATCTTCGCCAATTCTAAGCTATTTGTAGAAAATTTCATTAAAAAATACTGATTTTTCTGAAAGTTAGGAAACAAAATCGGTGTGGACACACTTGAGTAGAGATCTAGTCATGCAACGTACAAGTATTTTTGTTTTTGTTTAGTCCTAGGTCAGCTGTGATCGAGTAAGACAGATTTATGGTCAAAGATTCTCAAATTGTGAAATCCTCTTGTTTTGTTTTTGTATATCCGTGACTTAGATTAGCCCAATGTTTTCCTTTTATTTTTAAAATGTGCATGATGTGGTCGTGGTGGTGATTTGAGGAAGTTTTGTTTCTATTTCTAGCTGCTCGAGTGACCACGTGAAGCAGGAAAGGAAACATTTTTTTCTTTTTCTTTTCTTTCTAATTCTGCGGTCGATTCACAAGGAAGAACATATGGGTTGACGTCAGTGTTGAGATAAATAAGGAATCATTAATTTTACAAAATTTATAGGCTCAGGCATAGCTGTGTAATTGAGAAGCTCGCTTAGCAATCACGTGGATTCAGGTTCAGTCCCACTGCGCAGCAGAATTTGGTAAATGGGAACTGTGTGAAAACATAGTGTGTGTGTGTTCCCTCTCATAGTGTGTGTGTGTGTGTGTGTTCCCTCTCATCGGCTTGACAACCGATGTTGGTTTGTTTACGTCCTTGTAACTGACCGGTTCGGCCTAAGAGACTGTTACAATAAGTAACAGACTTAAACAATAAGAACTAGGGTCGATATAGTTCTATATTTAAGAGATGAGTAATTATGTACATTATTTACATTTTTGCCCGGTGCGATAACTATTCTGCCAGTTCGCTGCCTTCAGATGACAAATAAATATTAAAATATATTTCAAGGCCACAACCTTTGCCAATATGTCCACTATTATTACTCAGAGAATCGAAGTGATTGGAATTATCCAGCTCGATGGTCTCGAGTTTAACCGACTCTTTCACGCATTTAATTGCATACTAAAAAGGTCTTCATTTACCAAATTATTTAGAAATATTTCGTTCTTGTACTTGGCGAGCAAGATTCTTGATATGAACTTGTGTGTTGAAACGTATTTTGTTGCATCTCGGGAGGGTCATTATACCAATAATAAACACAGACACATGCCCTTATTCTATTTTCCACTTCTTATTTATTTGTCTATAACATTCAATCAATTAATTGATTGATTCCTTGATTACTCAATCGGTCATTCAATCTATTAGCTAGGCTTACCAAAGTCCTTTTGTCGCCATTTGCGACCTCATCAATGACATGTCTCGGCGGAATTCTAGTTTAAGCATTCCATATAACCCCTCATAACATTTTTATTTTTTAGAATTTTCAGAAAATTTTTGTGAATTTGTGTTCTACATACGGGAATTCATACGATTATGCACCCCCCCAAAAAAACCATGTGTGATTTAAGGGCGATTTACCTGTTCTTTTTAGCACATCTCACGACTACCTGATACTTACCTTGTTTCTTTTGTCACCCTGACACGTATTGATGTTTTTCAATACTTTTCTTCCCGCAAATACATTTAATGGAATGATAATGCCTCCAGGGGCAATCCGTTGCTGGAAATTTGTGCTGTCCGTATTTTAAACTCTGATTTTTTTTAAAATTTCGAAAATGAGCGGAACTTTTAGGATTTATTGGTAGAGAGGGGTTGGAGAAATTTAAAAAATTTTTTGTCATAATCGTATGAATTCCCGTATGTAGTACACCACCAATTCGCAAAACTTTTCTGAAAATTCCCAAAAATAAAAATCTATGACATTTGAGTTGGTATTGTATTCTGTTCTGGTTTCTGTTCATATTTGTGTTGACGGCTGTAGCATGAAGGATCACTGCAGCCGCCAATTGGAGAAGAGTTTTAAACCTTTTCATATAAACGATTTAGTTTGTTCATCTTGTCAGACATTGCGTGGCTGTTGTGATTGTAATTTTTATCTTTAAGAGCTGTGGAGGCGATTGTGATTGGTAACAGATTTGTTTTCTTTGTTGCTGTTTAACCTAGGTCAATCCTGACTTAACGAACTAATGATTAGTTGATATCCTGTAAAACCACCTCATACAATATGTCTTGCTGACTTGTGGGTTTATGTTGAACATCTGCTGCCGCGTGTAAGACGGATCCGGCTATCGGCTAAGTCTATCGTGAAGACCATCCCACCGCCTTCCTTAGGCCGGGAAGGGCAATGTTTCTTTGTTTGGTTGTGTTAACGAAAGAGGCTGTGTGGTGGACCAGGTTGAAAGGGCTGGAGACAGACACTTTCCTCTTTGGCCAAGTCCTCATCAACTTTTTCAAGTTTCACTTGAAAAGGAAAGCGTCGGAAGAGAAGGAAGTGTTGCTTCCCAATAATTCTGTCAAAAGGTAAGTAAATCTAGCGTGAATGGCCCGGGTGAACGAACCTACTCTAACCATGCGCCTCTAGATCGAGTGTAAATGATGAGGAAACGGCACTTGCCCTAGAGGTGATCGTTGTTTTTGCAGGGTTTCCATGAGCAGCCCTTGCAAGTCTCTTACTTTTGGGGATATTAATTATTATAATTTTCATTATTTTGTTTTTACACGCTTCAGTCCCACTCTTTTTGATTCGTATTGTCTTGTACTGCACCCAATCTTTTATATGAGCCATCGGTGGTTTAATAAAGAAAAGATTATTATTATTATTATTATTATTATTATTATTATTGTAAAGCACTGGGGCCGATGTAATCGACAAGCCCTCTCTACCAAAATTTCAGGCTTTGTGTCTACAGTAGTAAAGTATTATTATCATTATTATTTTTAAAGCTACGAGCTGGCAGAATCTTTAACCTGCCGAACAAAATGCTTAGCGGCATTTCGTCCGTCTTTATGCTCTGAGTTCAAATTTTGCTGAGGTCGACTTTGCTTTTCATCCCTTCGGGTTCGATGAAATAAGTACCAGTTGAACACTGGGGTCGATTTAATCGACTAGCCCTCTTCTCAAAATTTCAGGCTTTCTGCCTATAGGAAAAAGGATTATTATTGTTTTTTCTTGAAATTTACAAACATCTATGTGTATTCGTCTTTGTGTCTGTGTTTGCCCCAACCAGCGTTGCTGTTATTAGTGTCCTCGTAACTTAGCAGTTCGGCAAAAGTGGCCAATAGAATAAGTACCAGGCTATAAAAAGAAAGAAAGCACTGGGGTCGATTCGTTCGACTAATATTCCCCAGGGCGGTGCCCCAGCATGGCCGCTGTCAAATGACGGAAACAAGTAAAATATAAAAGATACTGCATCTAAGACAAGAATATCGAAAATAGCCTTTCTTTTGAAAGACGGTGGCGTATAATCTGAGGGCGATTTCGTTCCTACTTCTTGTTGGTTCGACCACGTAAAGTGACGACGATGTTGCTGGCCTAATTTGTTATTATTACTCACGACCACCACCACGGTCATCATTAATAGTCATTACTATTGATGATGGTGATAATGGTGATGATGATGATGACAACGACGATGGAGGTTTGACAGTTGTTGCTATGGCGTTTTTTCTTTCTTTTTTTTTTTTTCCTTGTCTTTTTGCTCTTGTTGATATGGCTAATTTCTTGTTTATTCGCAAAGATTAGAACTGTTGTGCTTCTGCTACTACTACTACTACTACTGCTGTTGATGTTGATGTTGTTAATATTATAACGACTATTGATAAAGCTTTTGTTGTTACTATAGCTATTGTTGAAATTTGTAGGCGGCTATTGTTTTATTGCCGTAAACGATTGGTCAGCAAAACTTGTGGGCTTCAAAATACTCTCCACACTATTAATGTAACAATCACTATTTATCAGGTTTTTCCTCTGCTTTCCTTCTTCCAGTTTTTCTTTCTCTTTCCGTCTTCCTAACTAATTTCTCTCCCTTTCTTTCGTTCTAATCTCTTTTCTTCTTCCTGTCTTTGAAATTTCTCTTCCTGTTTTCATTTCTAAACCTCCTTTCTCTCTTTTTCGCTTTTCCTTTGTAATCTTTCTATCTTGCTTTTTATTCTCTCTTTTCCGTTTTCTTAATCTTTTGTTTTTTTCTTCTTCATTTTCGTCTTCCTTTCATCTCTCTCTCTGCATCTCCCTTTTTCTAATCCTTGTCTTTCCATTTTTCTGTCTATTCTCTCTCTCTCTCTCTTTCTCCCCCCCTCTCTCTCGCTTTCCATCTTCCTTTGTTGTCTCTCTTTCCTTACTCTTGTCTCTCTAATCTCTTTAAATCTTCTTGTCTAATCTCTTTTTTTACTTGTTCCTTAACCAAACTCTCTCCAGTTTGCTTTCAAAATCCTCCTTACTTTTTCTTTCCATCTTTTTTCCAATAAAGAAAGACATAAAGTTTTTATCTTTTACTTGTTTCAGTCTTTAGACTGTGTCCATGCTGGGGCACCCCCTTGAAGTATTTTAAGTCATATGAATTGACCCCAGTACTTTTTTTTTTTTATAAGCCTGATACTTATTCTATTGGCCACTTTTGCTGAACCTCTAAGTTATGGGGACATAAACATGCCAACACCGGTTGTCAAGGAGTGACTGGGTACGGTAGCAGGGAACTGTACGAGATAGCCAGCAGGGAAGCTGGGCGACAGGTATACATAGCCAAGGGTGAAGCAGAAAAGTAGTTTACCAATGTCCATCGATGTGAGGATCAAAGAACTGAAGCATTTTGGACTGCAAGACAGTGTATAAGAGAAAATTGTGATCTCACAGGAGAGAAATGTGTCTGCATGGATGATGGTGCACTTGCTTTTAATGATTTGGAAAAGAAAAAGGTTTGGAGAAGCCATTATGAAAGACTGCTGAACGTGGAGAATGAATGGGAGGAAGAGAGCCTGCCAAATGTTGACCCAGTAGACGGACCAGCTATCCGAATAGACAGCACCCTGGTAGATAAAGCAATTAAGGATATGAAGCCAAGGAAAACCCCCAGCCCATCAGAAATCACTGCTGAGATTCTTAAAACATCTGGTGGTGTATTATGATAATGGATTACTTAACTGTTTGGTTTGCATCATTCTGTCTGACCATTAATTGTGGTTTGCTTCACTTTGATATTTCTCAATCCATTATGGATCCACTTTAATGAAGTTTATATTTACATGTATGAATTGTGTATGCATACATACATGTATACACACACATCCACACATACATACATGCATACACACATACATATACACACATGCGCACATACTTATACACACATACACACACATATATATATATGGAATAGATAGCATAGACCTGAGTTCGAGACCTTTTTCTATTGTGCCTTCAGGCTTCTTGGTTGTTGGCCAAGATGTTCACCCAAAATAGCAACAACCGAATACGTATATATGCATTCTATGTAATGTATATTATGCATTATTTTTTTCATTTTGCCTTTACATACTTTTCAACGCATGCGTATTTCATTAGCTATGGCCAACAAAAGCTTTTTATTGTTATCAACTTGGAACTGACCTTTAGATACCAACAAACCGTGAATGGTATTACCTTTATATTTTGACCAGCAATAAAAAAATATTTAGTCCAGCAATTTCGGGGTAGGTGTTAAGTCGATTACATTGACCCTGAGAGGGATAAAAGGTAATCACGACCTCGGCGGAATTTGCACTCCTAACGTAAAGACGGGACAAATGTCGCTAAGCATTTTTGCCGGTGTACTAACGATTCTGCTAACTCTTCGCCTGATAAAACCTGAATAATATTAATTTCAAATTTTGGCACAAGGCCTAAAGTTTCGGAGTAAGGGGTAAGTCCATTATCTTGACCCCATTGCGCAATTGGCACTTATTTTATCGACCCCGAAAGTATGGAATTTGTACATAAAATATAAACACGCACAAAATATCTACGAATTTTTCCCGGCGCACTAACGATTCTGCCAGCTCTGTGTCTTTCCCCTCTTCTTAAATTTGAAACTAATATT
>NC_069000.1:34234316-34239038 GCF_001194135.2 Octopus bimaculoides | reverse complement strand
TATATATATATATATATATATATATATATGCACACACTTGTACATATGGGTGTATGCATGTATGTTTGTATGTATTGCAGCAAATTGGTAGAATTGTAGAATAAAAAAAAGAATGGGGATGACTGAGTCTTTTGTTATTGTATGTTGACATCTTGGTCTTTTGCTATGCCCAGTCTTTATTACCTTATCTCTTGCTCTGTCGTCCATGTTCTTTATGTTTGTTTTTATACAATGTCTGTCTGTTTCTCTCAGTAATCCAGTCGAAAAGCATTGGAGACAAACCAACAAAATATAGCAAACAAGTGTACACAATATTTTGTTATTAGTTTTGCTCTGTAAGTGTGTAAAAGAAAGCGTGTGTCTGATGTTTCATTGATTTGTCTATTGACAAATGAAAAAGAGAGAAAATTTTTGTAAGGTCAAGCCAACAGCGATTGTTTAGATCTAGTTCAACCCTGACTGAACAGGCCTATTATCAAACACATTAAAACCGTGACCACCCTGTCTTCTATTTGAGGCATAGTATATCTAGGACAAAATTATCTGATGTGATATTCCATTTTTTTTAAAGACTTTGGAGTATGATTTGAGGTAGATTTAACTGTTGTTTCTAGAAAGTCCAGTGATTATGTATAATCTTATAAACCATGTAGCTGTTTCTCTCTCTATTTACCTATATGTCTGACTGTATCTATATATAGTTAAATTCTGTTTAAGCCTTTGTGTCTGCATGTGTGTTGTACACAAGTTACACACACACACACACACACACACACACACACACACACACACACACACACACACACACGCACACACATTGGTGGGCAAATAGAAATAAATGTTGTCATGTGACTGTGAGAAGTGGTTGCTGAAGGGGATGCACTGCCAAAGATTTCAAGAGAAGGTCCACTTAGCACATATGCTCCTTCAGATTCAGGGACAAAAAAAAAACTCTACCAATGTGTCTCCATTTTACCTGGAGACTTTGGAACCAAAAAAATGATCTGCTCATTATAATCTGGAACTTTCCTGAGAAGTCTCTTCTCTATTCACCTGGAGAACACATATGCTGTCTCTGCTACATGAAAAGCTGTACATGTTACAGTAGCCTACTATATCCCTTAACAAGACTGAACTTTCATACTACTGTCATCAATATTAGTTAATTTCAAGGTATTAATTGTTAATTTTTAATGTTGGAATTCTAACAAGAGCAAAGGAGAGTAC
Organism: Octopus bimaculoides; assembly: GCF_001194135.2. NCBI lineage: Eukaryota > Metazoa > Mollusca > Cephalopoda > Octopoda > Octopodidae > Octopus > Octopus bimaculoides. The sequence goes on along the minus strand of NC_069000.1, from coordinate 34,237,811 downwards.
TAATTATTGCATTAGAGTTGTCCTCATTTAACAGTTATCTCTAGCAGTCACTACAGAACCTGGTAGTTGCCCAACTACTTGCTTCATCATGTGACCCAAACTTGGGACTTAATAACAAAAACCCTTATTTAGGATCTGTAGCTGCCTCACCACTTGGTAGTGTCTCTGCATCCAAATGCTCAGACATACTTTTTGCATGATCTAAATCATAAATTGCTTATGCATATAATAATAATAATAATAATAATAGTAATGACAGGCAGTGGTTCTCAAGGCTTCTGATCTTAACTGATTGGAAGTGTTATCATGTACGTTGTTTTGTCTTGGTTTAAATGACGGACTACAGCAAATATTCTGCTTAATACCACAGATTTGCTTGTCAGTTGTTTGACCATAACTAGTTGAGCATGTCCCTTAGTGGCTGACGATATGTGCATCTCTGGTCATGAGCAGAAGTAGTGGGGGAGCATCATAGCCATGTGCTGAGAGGAATTCTTTGGGGTTTGGATAATTCACCTTTGGAAACATGGGTGTTTTGTTCAACATCCTTAAACAACCCTTATTCAGGGACCTTTTGAGTGGGATGTGCTACTCAACCTGAACAAAATTCTAACTGGGCTCCACCTGCAAGTTCACGCACTGTTTATCTTGATATGAGATCATTATGTCGCGCACATATGGTTGTGATGCATGTGGCTGATGTACCCTCATCAGACAGGTAGTCATGATGGGTATAATGGGATTTGTATATTTTACTCCAGTGTTACCTTGATGGCATCCACTGCTCTCTCTCATTCAATAATAATAATAATAATAATAATAATAATAGTAATAATAATAATGATTTCAAATTTTGGCACAAGGCCAGCAAGTTTGGAGAAGGGGAAAAGTCAATCACATTGACCCAAGTATTCAACTGGTACTTATTTTATCAACTCTGAAAGGATGAAAGGCAAAGTAGATTTTGGTGGAATTTGAACTCGAAACGTAAAGATGAATGAAATGCCACTAAGCATTTTACCTGAAATTTTGTGGGAGGGGACTAGTTGATTGCATCAACCCCAGAAGTTCACTGGTACTCAATTTATCAACCCCGAAAGGATGAAAGGTAAAGTTGAGGATCTTATCAGAAGTAGCCATCACTTGTCTTTCATGCTGGATTCTCAAGTATGACCAATATAGACTATGGATATTATCCAACCATTTCATTCTTGGTCTAATTTTTGGTCTTCTGCCAGTTGTCTCTACTTGAAGAATCCGTCTTGTGTTTCTTTCCTGTGACATTCTAATCACAAGTCTGTAGTACTGGAGCTGTGACCTCTCAGTGTGGAGAAGTAGTGGCTTGACCCAGAGAAGTTCCCTGATCTCTGAGCTATGCACAGTGTCAAGTAATGTTACTCCAATTCAGCCACTTGTACTAAGAATATCTTTGACCATATTCTAAATCACGTTTGTAGTACCAGTGCTGTGACCTCTCAATTTTGGAAAGTAACTGTTCTACATGAAGAAACTCCCTGATCTCTAAGTTGCACACCCTGTTGAGTAATGTTACTCCAGAGATCCTTCAGAGCAACCCCATTTTGGCCACTCATATTCACAATTATTAACATGATGTCTTTAAAAAGAGAACCAATAGAAATCTTGTCAGAAATGAAATGCTGGCAGAAGGTGTGGTTTACTGACCTGATGGATCTTGTTGGACCCTGTCAAAACATCCAACCCATGTCAGCATGGATAGTTGACATGAAGTCATGATGATGATGACTGGCCATCAATAGGTTCAATGGACTCCAGATTTAACTCTATTTTAAAATTAGTGAAGTGATATTCTTATGCCAAAACCAGAATTATTTACACAGAACCTGTGTCTAAAAATTTCATGGCTAGCAAACTGGCTGTTAAATTTTGGGCAGCTCAACAAACCAGTTATCAAAATGTTGGCAAATCACCTCTCTCTCTGTGTCTCTCTCTCTGTGTCTCTCTCTCTGTCTGTCTCTCTCTGTCTCTCTGTCTATCTCTTTCTTTCTGTCTCTCTTTCTTTCTCTCTCCCCCTCTGTGTTTGTGTATATATATATATATATATATATATATATATATATGTATATTGGGTCATCCCATAAATAATGCAATTTTTTATACATCTTTTATTTTTTCAAAATTAAGATAAACAAATTCTTTTTTAATCTAGAATATACTCTCCTTCATTTTTTACGTTGCTCTTCCATCTATCTGGTAGACTTGCAAGGCACCTCTTCCAAAATTCACTTGTCTGTGATGAAAAAGGTGAAACATTGTGTAATGATGAAGCATGAACCAGATCTCAAGAGGCTGAATCTTATAAAAAAGGGGGCAAAAGACAGTGGTAAGTGACAAAATGCTGTGTTGGAGAACATTTACCTAAACCATCCAAAAAAAAAAAAAAAACAGGTGTAAAAAATAATGATGGGAATGACAGTTTGGATATTTATGTATTAGCGAGAGTTGGTATTAATACTGAGAGGTAATATTTATCCCCATTTAAATGTGGATGTTCTATTAGAACAAACTATACTGTGGTAGTTACCATGGAGAGCTTATATGGGAGTTTCTCTCATGGTGACTACTGCAGTAGAGTTTATTCTAATAGACCTTTGTTGCCAACCCTTGTAATATAGTTTCCTGAGCTCAAGACTGTAGCCAAAATACATCGTAAATACAACCGGTTTCTACTCAGTTTCCATTGATCAGCTTATATTCTCAACCGTACCTTTTATATTTCACTTGTTTTAGTCATTGGATTGTGGCCATACTGGAACACCACCTTAAAGAGTTTAGTTGAACAAATGAACCCCAGTTGTCAAACCGTGAGGGGATAAACACATACACACACACACACACGTATTTTTACACACATTCACACACACACACACATTTATACACACATCACATTCTTCCAACAGTTTCCATATACCAAACTCATTCACCAGACATTGATTGGCTTGTGGCTATAGTAGGAGAGACTTGTCCATGGCGCTGGGCAGTGGGACTGAACCTGAAATCACATGGTTGCAAAGTGAGCTTCATAAACACACAGCCATGCCTGCGCTTATAGCTATGCTTGCGCCTATATTGACCAAACCTAAAACTGCATAAGTGCCCAAGGTACCATGCAGTGGGATTGAACCTTGAACCCACGTGGCTGCAAAACAAACTACATTGTAACCACTCAGCCAATGCCTGCTCGCATTAATTATATTTTCATCACCCATAACGAATATAAGAAAAGGATCTCCCTATTGGAAGGACTTAATCAATAACACCACCCCATCCACACACACACACACACACACACACACACACACACGAACACAACGTGCTTTTATTTATTTATTTAAGCTATTTATTTAATCATTTTATTGATTTATTTATTTGTTTATTTATTTATTTATTTGATCTGCCGTCGTCTTTCTTTACTTTGACGTCAATGAAAATGTTGACAATTGATTGATCTAATTT
>NC_069000.1:34217261-34231716 GCF_001194135.2 Octopus bimaculoides | reverse complement strand
ATATATATATATATATATACATACACACATGCATATATACATTTGTGTGTGTGGAGTGTACACAGTACTTTTGACAATGATTATAACAATCACACATCCAGGGCAACCAATATAGTAAGAGCTATTGGTAACAACATCCATCACCACAACATGATGAACCACTAAGAGCACTCCTACGTGGTCAGTCAACTTGCTAAACATAATTCCTACATCTCACTCAAATCACATTCATCGTCTTATAATAGGAAAACCTCAAATAGATGCACTCAAGAAATGCGACAATCGTCGTTTATGGTCAGAATACCATAATCGGGGCCGGTTTAAGTTAAACTGAAACCGTAAATCCGGCCCAAAAATTGAATACCTTCAGCCTTTGTAAGACTGACAAGGTATAAAAACTGCTGAATGTAAAATACTAAATCTTTAATTCTCTGTCAGACCAGACCCAAGCCAGACAATTAAACTATATTCTTTTCTACTCTAAGCACAAAGCCCGAAATTTTTGGGAGGGGACCAGTCGATGTGATGGACCTCAGTACGCAACTGGTACTTAATTTATCGACCCCGAAGGGATGAAAAGCAAAGTTGACCTCGGCGGAATTTGAACTCAGAACAACTGAACTATATTAAATGCAACGTTTACAAAATGATTTTATTTTACACTAATTAGCAACTAGGAATATAATGTATTTATTTTATAATTAGGGTAACAGGGTACGTGCGAATTTTGAACTTCTTAAAATTTCTTTTCTGAAAAACTGTTAAAAGTTCCCATTTTCACTGTGGTACTCCTTTCGTTGGATCCCTAAGCTAGTACTCAAATGAGTTTAGTGGTTAGTCCATCCCTGTTTATTATGTGGTCTGCTTATGTCTGGTGAATCACGGCTGATCTTGCCTAAACAACATTTAAAACAACAACAACAACGAGGTAGTCTATACGCGCTCACTCAGTCTGCTAGAAATAGCAGTTATATTTCTTTTATACCACACCCTGCCATTTTAGAAAAGAATGGCATAGTCGATGATGCCATTCTTTTCTAAACAATGCTAAGGATAAATACGTGATGGTCACGACTAGAATGCTTTTGAAAATGGGTCTTGACAGATCACTATTGAGTTAACCAGCAACATTCATCATCGCAACAGTCCCAACAACAAAAAAAGAGAGCTGTTATTCGTTCAGTAGGCTTGCAAGAAATAACAGCCAAATCGCCCTCGAAATTACACCCAAAATAATACGACAGTGTTGTTCAAGCTACACTGAGCCAGAAAAATGTGTGGTGATGACTAGAATGGGTTTGTTTTTTTTTTTAGATCATTGGACTACACATCGACCCCTGGGGCTGATCAATAACAACAACGACCCAAGAATTATAACACAATTTACCATAATAATCATAACAAAGGTTACTTACCCTAATTTTTTATCCTTAGTTTTTCCATTTTCAAATGTGTTCGGTCTCCTCGATAACAAATGCCGTTTTTTAAAAATTTTCTTTCTCTTTCTCTCTAATCTAACGCTTCTCTTTTGTTTTGATTCTTGGGTATTTCCCCGTTCATCTGTTTCCTTTCCGTATTTATTTTTCTAAGTTATTTTAGTTTCATATTCCTTTCCTCATATTGAGTTCGCTTGGTGTTCATTCATTCATTCATTTAGTTCGTTCAGCGTTCTTTAATTAACTTCGTTCAGTGTTCTTTCATTCATTCATTCATTCACTGAATCTGTTTAATGTTCTTTCATTCACATTTTCTTCAGATATTTTGAACGTCATACACACATCATTTCCTTGTTTCCTTTTATAAATCTGATGTTTTGTCCTTGTAAACCACATTAGAAGAAGCTATTGTCATTACTATTGCTACTGTTTTAAAATTTCCTATTACAAAAGAAGATATTCACTGCTGTTGGTGTTAATAACGTGTTGTGTTAATTTTCTGTGCGTTTATGACTTGAATGTCTTTTTTAGTTGCTTTCTTCCCGCTATTTCTTGTTACTAACAACACCTCCACGTTTTCTTATGTTTTTCTTTTTTCTTTCTCTTTTTCTTTTTCTTCTTCGTTATCATTTGTTAACAAGGTACTTTTTCCTGTTTCCATATTTTTGTTTTTGCCATTCCACAACAAAACATGAAGAGAAGAGCAAGTAAGAAGACAAGTGATGAAGGCGATCGGCAGAATTGTGTTCCTACGTTGTACTTACTTTTAAAAACTGACGCAAATGTCAGAACGAGACGTTTTCCTATTGAGAATGGATGTGCTACATAAAACCATGTTGTTTGTTGGTAGGAAACATTCTTTTCGTTGAGTTCTTCTCACCTTCTTTGGCTGTCTACATGTGTCAGTGTTGTCGTGTGCGTGTACGGATGATTGTATCTAAGAATATACGTATACAAGAAAGTGAGTGGGTGAGGCGGAGAGAGAGAGAGAAGGAGGAAGAATTTGCAATTGTGTGCGTACGTTTACGTTCATATATGTGTGAGTACGCGCGTGTGTGTGTGTGTGAATTGGAGTGAATGAGTAGATGAGAGAGATATACGGAGAAAGAGAGAGAGGGGTAAACGATGCTTTTTAATTGTGTATGAGTGTACGGAGATGTGTGTGTGTGTGTGTATACAGAGAGAGAAAGGGTAATTGAGAGAGTGCAGGTGTGTATGCGTGCGTGCACAAGTAGAATGGGTAATATAGAGGGGGGGGGGATGTAGGGAAGAGATTTTTGTAAGAGAGAAAGAGAGAGGGGGTGCAGGAAATGGGAGATAAAAGATTTTGTAGTAAGAGTATGCGTTAGATATTGTGACTGCATGTGCATGTATGTGCACATGTACATACTGGAGGTAAATGCATGTGAGATCTATAACGTGTGATTTTTAGTTTGCAGTGCAGGTGTTGGTATGCAGCGTGCTAGTTATGCGTGCATATATTGTTGCGTGAGTGTGTGTACTTGCGGGGAGTTGAACGTGTAGACTAGTCTAGGCACAAGTTTAGGATCAGTGCGCGCACATACACACTGACACACACGCACAGAGGCTTACGTGTGTGTGTGTGTGTGTGTGTTTAGGTTGATCTAACTTGTTATTCTCAGGTGTGACTCAGACGTCACATCCTGACCAGCGGCTTTGACAAGAGGACTAAACCAAATGAGAAGAGCTGCCAAATCTCAAACTCTTGGTAAGTCAGGACGTATCTATTCTACCTTATGAATACTGACTTCGGCGGAAAGTGTAAACGAGATCAATAGTACATTTAAAACAGCTGCCTCAGCAAGCATTGCGGAATGTTAAGAGTACGACGACACACAATACAAGTTAAGGTCATCCACTGCATGCAGACATACCCCCAGCCGTCTTACCTCTGGATCAAGGTAGGCTTGAAGATGAGCTTAAAAGGTTAAACTGCTCCTCGACATTGTCCGGTGTGAAATAACAGGCGGCAGCACTAAAAAAACTCTCACTACTCGATGTCACTCAAACACCTTTGTCCTAGGTTCACAAGCATCAGGATTGGTTCGATGTGAGTAATACCTAATTATAGGTCCTACTAGACATTAAGAGCCATGTTATCTGAACTCCACATGATGAAATATCGTCCCAAGCCAAAAATGATGCTTTCGTTACGGTTCAGATGAGGCTTTGGCAGTTGCAGGAGTTTCTTGTTCAGCAATAAGTAAAAGAAGTTCAGTTCTGTGCAGAAAGTAACAATTCAAAATGCTTCTGTAACACTTTGAGAGCTGTTTACGAGTCACAGAATCTGGTTCACTTCTACTACCGAGCGCTGAATGATCAGCACTGTGACAGATACGGAGATAGTCTTTGAAATATGGGTGGAGCATTGCTACTGTGTACTAAAGCATCCCTTCGCTGTCCATGAGGCAGGTATAGCAGCTTACTATAAGCAGTGACCCTACTAAAAGGGCAGTTAAAAGTTATAGATATTATAACTAGTTCTAAGGGCTGTTGGTTCTGATACCATTCCAGTCAAGACTTACAAGATTGGAGATACGACATGCCTCAAGGCCCTCTGAGTCCTTCTAAATGGAACGTCAAGGAAATGCATTACCCCGGAATTTGTAGAACCTCTACAATTGTCGATGCTATGACATCTGCCATGACGTATCTCTGCTGTTAAGCGATAGGAAGATTCTCGCATAAGTAGTGTCGAATCAGTGAAGACGCATTGCTTAGTGGTTACGCTATTCGGCTCACACGGAGACGCAATGGCCCAGTGGTTAGGGCAGCGGACTCGCGGTTTCGATTCCCAGACCGGGCGTTGTGAGTGTTTATTGAGCGAAAACACCTAAAGCTCCACAAGGCTTCGGCAGGGGATGGTGGCGAACCCTGCTGTACTCTTTCACCACAACTTTCTCTTGCTTCCTGTTTCTGTTGTGCCTGTATTTCGAAGGGGCCAGCCTTGTCACACTGTGTCACGCTGAATATCCCCGAGAACTATGTTAAGGGTACGTGTGTCTGTGGATTGCTCAGCCACTTGCACGTTAATTTCACGAGCAGGCTGTTCCGTTGATCGGATCAACTGGAACCCTCGACGTCGTAAGCGACGGAGTGCCAACAACAATTCGGCTCACAACCGTAAGGTCGTGAGTTCTATTCCCAGCGGCGCGTTGCTCCAGTCCACTGAGTTGTCCCTGTAATTCAAAGGGCCAGCTTTGTCACATTCTGTGTATCACGCTGAATCTCCTTGAGAATTACGTTAAGGATACACTTGTGTGTGGAGTGCTCAGCACATTAATTTCATGAGCAGGCAGTTCCGATGATCAAATCAACTGGACCACTCATCGTCGAAATTGACAGCCTATGTTGAACCAGTTATTTGTCCACTTTGAACAGGATTTTCTTTTTGAGAGTCAGTGTGACATTAAAGAAAGGCACGATGTAGTTAGCATGCTGCTTGCAGCAAACTAACTTCAGGAAATTTATCACAAGCAACATCTTTTATCGACCTTATGAAGGCATTTAACATTGTCAGTTGTAAAAGACTCTAGATAATCATGACCAAGCGCGGACGTCCTCACAAATATTACCTTGGTCCAGTTCCATGAGAGAATGTTCACCAGCGTAACTGGTGCTGAGGAATCAGTGGCGGCATTCCAAATTAAAAACAGCATCGAAAATGGTTATATACTTGCACCCGTTCTTTTCAACGTGATGTTTCGTCCATACTGACTCATGTCTTTCATGACAGTGAGGATGAACTCGCCAAATACTAATGTAGTAGCGGCAAGCTCTTCAACCTGAAGTGATTTCGGGCAGAAATAAAGGTGAAAGAGGACACTTTGCGAGTTCTTGTTTGCGAATGGATGAGCTCTCATTGCATAATCAATATCTGAGATGTAGCAACACATGGACAGGTCATCTTCTGCCCGCTGTGATTTCAGCCTTATCATCAGCACCAAGAAATCTGAAGTCGAATACAAATTAATCCTTCACAATAGGTTCGTAGCACCTGCAATCACTTTGGAGGTTTAGATTCTACAGACTGTTAACATACCTACAAATATTAGCAGTAGACTCGACAAATTAACAGCAGAAACTGGTTCAATCTTTGATAGATTTTGAAAGAAAATTTGAAAGACGAAACGTCTCTTCTTTCAAATCCAAGTTGATATTCTGCAGAACAGTTCTGCCAACTTTGCTTGCTGCCAGTGAGGCGTAGACTATTTACAATAGACACACCAAAAAGCTTAATAGAACTGGGTTTTCCTACACAAAATACAACACATTTGTTGGCAGAACTGGATCCAAGAAAATGAGATCTTTAATCGCACGATGTTGTATAGCGTCTACACTTTCCTATACAGACCGCAGCTACTTTGATCAATTCACAACGCCAGAACAGATTACGAACGTCTGCCGAAACGTCTTTTCTGCAACAGTTGGTGTAGGGGAAAACGGTTGACAGCCAAACGCGACAAAGATTTTGAAAGGCCTCCATAAAATCCAGGGCTATATTAATAAGATTTACTGCTGTACTTTTATCAGTAAAGCTATCGTAGAAGCCTGACAAACGAAGATAAGAAAAGCCGAGCTGAAGAGGGAGCTACAAAAATATATAACTGCCGGTACATCAGCATGGAATTCCGATTACTTGTGTGCCCAACGTGCAACAGAACATTGAACTTGTCAGCCACTCTTGAACCCTGCGATCTGAGTCCTTCTAACCCTTGACTGATGTCATAATCACCATCCACATGGATGAACCGATGGATGGACAGACGGCTGGCTAGATGGATGGATGGATGAAACTAATGATGACGATGGTTGTTCACTGATGTTCGAAAAAGACCATGACTAACAATAGGATAGTCAGCAATGCCCATGCAAAATCCCAGGTCTAATAAGACTTGCACAACATCTCGTAGACCCTCCTCCTTATATCAGCATGATACATCATCATTTCCTGCTATTTCCGCCAGCGGCAGAATGCGCATCAACATGAGTTAGTTGCCTCCATAGTATTCAAGTCCATGCAGTGCTGTTTTTTCTCCATCTCTTAAGTTGCGGACCTCTGTTTCTCTTTCCCTTAATCATGCCTTCCAAACAGATCTTGCTGAAGTCATAAACCATTCGCATAGTGTGGCCAAGCAACTCAAGTACTTTGTTTTTCATGACAGCAGTGACTGCATCATACGAAGACAAGCCGATGCAAGATGTCTGGTATCCAATAGAAGTTGCAGGCTCGGACGTGTACCGTAAATAACCAAAATTATCAAAACCATTACCTCCACAACGGGTTTTATATCAAAGTAACGTAATAGAGACATATTTTAAAGAAAGCTAAGGAATGCCTCACTCTAAGTGGTCTTAGAGTGCATGGACACTATCGCAGAATTTCTAAGTCCATGCATATGAATGAATACATAAATAGATACGTGCAAACATACATAAATACATACAAATAAACGTAAATATATACAAATGTGTGTGTGTGCGTGCGCATTGATAAATTCTTTTCAATCTATGTGGTTGCCGATGGTTTCATATTGTCTACTTTTAAACCGAACATCAATCATCAGACTTCTGGACATCAACTAAGTAATAAATCGTTGAACATAGAGAAGTTATATTCACTTCTCCGTTTAAATGATCCGTTTGGAGCATTTAAAGCATCCAGGTAAAAACTCAGTTTGTTAAGTTAAAAAATTATGTTCAGAAGGAGATAAATGAAAAATTAATTAAAGGAGTTACATCACTTACAATGAATTTTTTAAAATTTTACAACTCGATAAAAAAAACTGGAAAAGTATGGAGCTACTGTTTGATAATAAGATGAAAAACATTAAGGGCTTGGTAGTTTTGGAAATATGTAGCACAATTAGACATATACATACCCCTAAAGTTCTGCATATATGCGCTCACCTCTCCACTAATGTAAAAGCGCAATTTTTAATTCTTAATGGTTGCGGTCGTTACGTGAGATGAATTTATCTACATTTCCTGGACTCAGAGTCAAATATAATCCTTGTCACAGTGACTTTTTCAGAAAAGAGTCTTTTCAGTTCAGTTCGTAGAGCTGACGTTTTTATAAAGCGTTGATATCGTAGTTCAAAACTTATTTCATTAATGAATAGACATAACTTGAGTGTCTTGGTGCTTGATGCTTTTTTCATTTGTCAACGTTTGAGAATAAAGAAGTATAATAAAATCTCTTCTTGAATTTCCCATCTGTCATATCTTATAGGGTGTTTAGTCCTATCAAGATTCAGAATGTTTGAGTTAACTTTGGTTTCGTATATAATAGTCTCTGGATTACAGATCCATTCAGTTGGCATATATGTATTTCTATATGAGCAATCGACCTCAAAAGATGCGGTAGGTTTATGAGATATAATATTCTCCATATTAACTGGATAGCTAAAACTTACGTTATTAGTTGTCTGTTGGATAGTTTCGTATATCAATAGCCAATGGGGAAGTGCTTATCGATTAAATTTAGAAAGGTTCCTGCTATATTGAACTGAACGTTTAGCGAGTTGGCGTGTAAACTAAATCATATTACAATACCTTTTCTATTCGGAGGGATCCTGGATTAGAGATACACATGATCTTATCTTTGAATCTATTCGTTTCTAAGGTGTCATTGTAGTAAGGGGCTTCCTTGACAAAGATCTCAATGCTAAAGTGTAGATTTTAAATCCTTCTATTTTCATAGGTTGGTAGAATAAAACCTTAACCTGTCTTTATATGAAATTTCCGTTTGGTTTCTAAACGGTTTGTATGAAATAGTATTTACACCTTCAATAACATCCAGGAAATCAATTATGGTTAACTTTGTTGCTAAGGTGATTTTAAGGCCAGAAGTACTAAATGCTTAGAGGATATCCATTTTTAGTGTATTTGGCATATGCCCTCTAGCTGTCTTTTCATCTTTGTAAAAACCAAAGTTCATAGAAGTAAACTTTCTGTTTAATGTACCCAAGATATATTACCCTTGTAAGAGTGTATCAGAAACGTATATTCATAAATGCTGACAGGGAAGCATGTGAATATTCAATGTTTGCTTGGGAAATATGTATATATATATAGATACTTGTGTATATAAAAGCGACCAGTAAGTGGTCTGTTAATATGCTAGAAAAAGGTCACTTAAAAAATTCTCCACTGAATCTTTCTTTGAGAATTTTTTAAGTGACCTTTTTCTAGCACATTAACAGACCACTTAGTGGTCTCTTTTATATACACAAGTACTATAATCCTTTTAGGATCTCCGAAAAATTTTTTTTGAACCTTCTGATTCTTTTAATGTGCTGGTTTCCTGGTATTAAATTGATATTAATTAATATTGAATTTTTACCCTATTATGTTATATATATATATATATATATATATATATATATATATATATATATATGCAAGCAAGTGCGTATACACACATGCGTAGATGCATGTATATACTTACATACATGCACTTATGCATGCAATTCTTCCTCTTTCAAATGTTGTAAACAACCCAGTCACTACAAGAAACTTTTTCTTAGCTTGTGAGATGCTTAAATTCAGGATAGTGACTATCAGCAGGATGAAAAGTAGGTTTGGAAATATTGTAAAGGTGTTATCCTGGAGATGATTGAATATGTACTGTGTACCAGAACCAGGATGGAGGTGAACCATTACCAGATTCTTTGCCATGATCAAAAAACACATGTACAAATTCTATTGAGTGGAAAACATTTGCTGGACTGAATAGTTAAGGCATTTTGTTGGTAGAGAAATGAAGTAAATGCGGTCGTCAGGGTATGTGACAGAGTAATTAAGCTTAGACTAGTCATAGGCAATACAACAGAAATAGGGATCTCCGTCTATGCACCTTAACTGGAACAAACAGATGAGCAAAAGGACCATGTCTATGAGGCCATTTTATGCAATTCCTTAATCATTTGGAACACTGACTTCATGAAAACTCCATTTACTTGATCCCCTACCATTCAGGTGAGCATGCAAGCCAGGTAGACTTCATGCTCTTTATGAAGTGAAATAGATAGCTGCTCGTTAACGCTAAGTCTTTCCCCTGCGAAGGATGAGCCATTCAACATAGACTAGGGATTAGTGACATCAGTGTAAGAACTAGACAGATCCAGAGACACCAAGTAATCTGCATTTAAACTAATCCTTTCTCCTTCAACTCCAGTTGATATGTATGTTTGTGTACACCTTATGCATGCGTATATCTTTACGTGTAAACATCTGGAATGGATGTAAACATTTATGAGAAAAGCAAAATCAAATGAAATCCTGTGCACACGCGCGCGCGCGTGCACAGGCACGTGCACGCTGTCGGTTATGAGGACAAGGGTTCCAGTTGATTCAATCAACGGAACAGTCTGCTTGTGAAAGTAATGTGCAGGTGGCTGAGTGCTCCACAGACACATAGTTCTCAAGGAGATTCAGCATGACACTGAGTGTGACGAGGCTGTCTCTTTAAAATACAGGTACTACTCATTTTTGGCAGCTAATGAACTTGAAACAATGTGAAATAAAGCGTCTTGCTCAAGGACACAACACACCATCTGGAACCGATACCACAACCTTACAGTCGTGAACCCTAACCCTAACCCCTAAGCCATGCACCTTCACTCCACACACATACACTCTCACACATAAATTCCATTGCACACATCTCTCCATACCATGCATCTATTTAGAGACACTCTCAACTCCCAAGCACACTCAAGCATAATTTTCTGTACAGCTCATACTCACACTTACACTCAACATCCAATCAGGTTCTCACTCAAGTTTTCAACCAACTCAACAATTGCTTTCTCCACTCATTAATTACTATACTGTACAATCTCTCCCTCTCCCATTTCCCCCTCTCTTCTTTCTATCCTTACTGTTTTACTCTTTCTTATACATACACACACACACACACACATCCTGCTCCCCACCCTCACTCTCTTCTCAATCTAGTTGTGTGTTCTTGCTCTCCTAACTCACTCTTACTCTTTTCCTCTCCAGTTTCTGACTCATATCACCTCTCTCTCTTTCTCTCTCTCTCCTCTCTCCCCTTTCTCTCTCTGTCTCTCCCTTCTCTCTCTCCCCTTTCTCTCTCCCTCTTTCTCTCCTTCTTTTTCATCCTCTCCCTCTCCGTCTGTCTCTTTCTTTCACAGTATAATTACTCTCTGCTCTTACTCCTCCTCTTCCACTGCCTTCTGTTCAAACACAAACTCCAACACACACACACACACACACACACACACACACACACACACACACACACACACACACACACACACACACACACACACACACGTGCATACTCAAACATAACATTCCATATAGCCTATCAGTCTATGAATGGATTTCAAGACCATTCAGATCATTGTGCAGCTCCACACCACCACCACCACCACCACCACCACCACCACAGTTCTCACTACTGCAACCTCCTGTGATGTCACATGGTCTACTGTGATATCATAACATCACTGATGTCTACTCAACCATGTCTCTGTCCCTGTCTACTTATGCCTTGATGTCTGTCTGTTTGTCTTATTTATTCATGTCAAAGCAGTCTCTCTCTTTCACGTCCCTCCCTCTCTCTCTCTCTTTCTATGTAATCAGACTTTCCCTATCTGCTTTATTCTGTGATGGTATTAGATGTGTGTGTGTGTGTATGATTGTTTATGTGTATATGTATACACATAGACACAAGTGTGGTTGTGCAATTCAGAAGTTTGCTTCCCAACCGCATGGTTTCAGGTTCGGTCCCACTATGTGGCACCTTGAGTAAATGTCTTCTACTATGTCCTTGGGCTAACCAAAGCCTTGTGAGGGAATTTGACGTGTGGAAACTGAAAGAAACCCATCATGCACATATACATCCATATACATATACATACGCACAAACAAGCACAAAAAATGCAAAACAAGGTGGAAAGCAAATAGTACTCGAATACCAAAGGTAGAGTAATATGCCTTTATTAAAGCTGCAAATTTTTCATGAAATTGTTACTCAGACTCTCGCATTCCTGTTCATTGGACAGTTGTGATGAATTCACAATATTCATCAGAACTGTCCAACGAATGGAAATGTGAAACTCTGACTAAGTCTTGTGAAAATTTTGCAACTTTAATAAAAGCATACACACACATATATATATACAGGAGTGGCTGTGTGGTAAGTAGCTTGCTTACCAACCACATGGTTCCAGGTTCAGTCCCACTGCGTGGCACCTTGGGCAAGTGTCTTCTACTATAGCCTCAGGCCAACCAAAGCTTTGTGAGTGGATTTGGTAGACAGAAACTGAAAGAAGACCGTCGTATATATGTATATGTATATATATATATATGTGTGTGTGTCTGTGTTTGTCCCCCCAACATCGCTTGACAACCGATGCTGGTGTGTTTACGTCCCCGTAACTTAGCGGTTCAGCAAAAAAGACTGATAGAATAAGTACTAGGCTTACAAGGTAAGGTTGACCTCAGCAGAATTTGAGCTCAGGATGTAAAGATGGGCTAAATGCCACAGATGATAATAATAATGAGGTGCATTGCTGTACTCTAGAAGACCTTCCCAGCTCAATTGAGATCCTAAAACCAGAGTGCCCCATAAAAAGCATTGGTGTGGGTGCTGGCGCCTCATAAAAAGCACTGGTGCCAGTGCCACATAAAAAGCACTGGTCATGGAGCCACATTAAAAGCACCTAGTACACTCTGTAGAGTGGTTGGCATTAGGAAGAGCATCCAGCTGTAGAAACCAAGCCAAAACAAACTAAGGAACCTGGTGTGGCCCCCTGGCCTTGCCATTTCCAGTCAAGCCATCCAACCCATGCTAGACTGAAAAATAGATGTTGGATGATGATGATGATGAGGATGATTTAATTCCCTATGGTTTGAGTTCATATCTTGAATCCAGAACCCATATCCTTATCTTAAGTTTGCGAACAGAACGCTAGCTTACACAGGCACAGCATTAAGTTTAGTTATCTTTCTATTTCATGGTTGTTTATCTTGTCCATAATATCAATGTTTATTTATTCCGTAATGTCAATGTTTATATATTCCATAATGTTAATCTAATTTAACAATCATTTCTATCTGACACTGACTATCCAGCCAGCCAGCCAGCCAGCTAGCCAGCTAGTCATTTACTTAATCATTTATCTATCTATCACTCATTATACATCACAGCATTATTGTTTTATATCTGACCTTATTTACACATCTCTCTCTCTCTCTCTCCATCAATTTATTACTCTATATCTGCTTGCCTTCCTCTCTGCCTGTCTGACTATCTATCTTTCTATCTATCTATCTATCTATCTATCTATCTATCTATCTATCTATCTATTTCTTTATTTATCTACCAATCTATCTGTCTCTATCTTTTCTAACTACCTAACAATATCTATCTATCTATCTGTCGGTCTATTTATATCTATATCTATCCATCTCTCTCTCTCTCTCTCTCTCTCTCTCTATCTATCTATCTATCTATCTATCTATTTCTTTATTTATCTACCAATCTATCTGTCTCTGTTTTTTCTATCTATCTAGCTAACTATATCTATCTATCTACCTATCTATCTATTTATCTATCTATCTATCTATCTATCTATATATATATATATCTATCTATCTATCTATCTATCTATCTATATATCTATCTGTCTATCTGTCTATCTATCTATCTATCTATCTATCTATCTATCTATCTATCCGTTTTTCAAGTGCAATTTTATTTTTCCTTGTCCTTCTCTTCCTCTCACTTTCTATTTTGTAATGGCTTTTGACACTGACTAAAAATTTGCCTCTTTCTCTCTAACAATGGTCATTAAAGCTTTTTCATCTGTTTTTCCTTCTATTTTATTTTATTAAACACACACACACACACACACACACACACACACACACACACACACGCATGCACACATATACATACTTCAGTTTGACTCATACACATTTGCAAGTACACATACACCTACTTTCAGCATTTTCTTTTACAACTTTCAATGAGTAGACTGTGACCATGCTGGGGCACCAACTTCAAAAGATTTTAGTTTATCATATTAATTCCCTGTAATTCATATCAATCTGTTATTTATTTTGCCAAACTGTTAAGTTACAGGTCATAAAGGGACATAACCAACACCTGCAATAGCTTTTAAATCAGTGTAACACACACAGGCACACACACGTTTTCTCTTTTCTCCTTTGTCTGTTTCAGTCATGACACTGTGGCCATGCTGTGGCCATGCTGTGGCCATGCTGTGGCACTGCCTTGACTTTTTAGTCAAATGAATTGGCCCCAGTGCTTATTTTTTCTTTAAAACTGCTACTCATACTATCAGTCTCTGTTTGCCAAACTGCTTAAGATACAGGGATGTACAGTTCTATATTTAAGAGATGAGGAACTATGGACATTACTTACATTTGACGGATATATTATTTACATTTGACGGGCATATGGTGTAGTGGTTAAGAGCACGGGCTACTAACCCCAAGATTCCGAGTTCAATTTCAGGCAGTGACCTGAATAATAATGATAATAATAATAATAATAATAATAATAACAACAACAACATCAAAAAATACCTTAGGAATGAGAACCCAGGTTCGAAATTTCCCCAAGACACCTGATGAAGGCTGGAGGGTATATCAGCTGAAACGTTGTGTTAACAACAAACAAGATGAGGACAAATATCCGTCAAATGTAAATAATGTATACAGGGATGTAAACAAACCAAAACCAATTGTTAAGCAGTGGTGGAAGACAAACATAGACACACCAGCATCGGTTGTCAAGCGATGTTGGGGGGACAAACACAGACACACAAACACATACACACATACATATATATATACATATATACGACGGGCTTCTTTCAGTTTCCGTCTACCAAATCCACTCACAAGGCTTTGGTCGGCCCAAGGCTATAGTAGAAGACACTTGCCCAAGGTGCCACGCAGTGGGACTGAACCCGGGACTATGTGGTTGGTAAGCA
>NC_069000.1:34213232-34217251 GCF_001194135.2 Octopus bimaculoides | reverse complement strand
ATATATATATATATATATATATATATATATATATAATATATATATATATATATATATATATATACACACACATTGGGGTTCTTTCATTTTCCATCAACCAAATCCTTTCACAAGGCTTTGGTCAGCCAGAGACAATGATAGAAGACACTTGCCCAAGGTGGCATGTAGTAGAACAAGCTTCTTACCACTCAAGCATACCTGCGCCTTTGTATGTACATAGAATGCTCAATGGAGAGACACATTAAATTATTGCACAAAATGTGTTGTGATTTTTGTTTCAGCTCCTTGCAACCTGAATTCAAATCCAGTTGAGATCAATTTTTATCTTTCATCTTTTTTTGGGATCAATAAAGAAAATACCAGCCATCTCCTGATGCAGTCTTCACACCTTCAAGACTGTTGCATCATTGATGGTCTACTACATCAATGGTTGAAGGACTGAGAGGGTATCCATGACATCTAAAACATTTCACAAAAGCATTGGCACATGTTACAAAGTTATGGTAAAGGTTACAAGTGCAAGCATGGTAGGGTGGAAGCCATAGCCACTCATAATAAAAAGGAGTGCTGGTGGAATGTCCCAGTGAAAACCTCAATAAAATGTAAACACAATAGACCTGATATACTGATTTGGGACAGAGAAGAGAAACTGTGTGCAGTTGTGGAAATCAGCTTCCCAGCAGATGTTAAGATAAAGCTGAAGATCAGTGAAAAAGAGAATACCTATGCTGAACTATTGAAAAATCTGCAGTTACTCTATCCAGATTACAAGTTCAGGTTTATACCTGTAATTATTAGGGCACTGGGATATGTAACACACTGCCTAAATACCAGTCTTGAGAAATTAGGCTTCTCAAAACCAAAAAGGAGTGTAAGGACCATGCAATGCGAGATGACAGGAATGGCTCTTTAGTACATCACACGGTCGATGCAATAAATGGACTCGAATAGTACATATAAGTGTCAGAGGGAAAAAAGGAGACACAACCACTTAGAATGATTAAGAGAAGATTTATTGATATAATAACATTTGTGTCTGTGTGTGTGCATCATGGATACAGAAATAAATTGACAGGTCATTATGAGAAGAAAGTTTATGCACATATGTGTGTATAGGCATGGATATGTGTGTGTGTGTGTGTGGTGTATGTTTCAGTATGTTGATAAATAGACTGTGAAAGAGTCTATAAAGAGAAGTGAGCAGAATGTTCATAGACACAAATAAGATAAATAATACCAGTTGATAGTCATTAGTACACGGTAGTTGAAATACTGCATCAAGAAGCTGCGGCCATGATGCTGAGTTGGTTGCAGGTAAATGTTGCACGTGGAGTTGTGGCTGTGATGCTGCTGCCTGGGTCACTTGGTATAGGAGTTCTTGCAGGTTGTATATTCACTGTTGACCCATGGTGAAGTAATTTACGAACAGAGAAGTGTTGGAACCTGGGCGAGTTGCATGCTGAGCTGTGTACATAGAGAGATGACGTTGACGACATTAAGGACATGATGGTGGCAATGAAGATGGAGGTTGCCATGATGCTGTTGGACGAAGTTAGTAAGTCTCAACGTGGCTGCTGTGGTGTTGTCACCAGAATTGGCTGTGTCTTTGTGGTCAGTGGCTAGACCTAAAAAGGTCTGGAACCGAAAGACATATATTGAGGAAAAAGCTGGGTTTTTATAGAAAGTAGTAGGCTCAAAATAGGGTTTGAAAAAGGTTGTTCACGTGATCCCATCTATAGCCTCTGGTTGGCTATCTGCAGTCAGCTGGTACAACAGGGTAGGAGACAAATTGCACTAACACCAACCAACCAGAGCAGTGGACACAATGGGATCCAAACAGTGGCAAAAAGCCAGTTGGTCCGTTCGAATGCACATTTAGAGTTACACTACAGGAGAAAGCTGATTTAAAGACTACAGATCCAAACCACCACTCGTCATCATCATCATCGTTTAAACGTCTGCTTTCCATGCTAGCATGGGTTGGACGATTTGACTGAGAATTGTAAAAATCTGTAAAACTTTCCAGAAGTTTATCATTTAAGTATATATGAGCAATTATATGCATGAGAAGACATACATAAAACAAAACATATGAATCTACATGTATACATACAAACAAAAATACCCTGTTGTTGATGTTGAAGTTCCAATGAAGGAACATTGGACCTAAGTAAGAAATCAGTTCTTTCTCCATTGGCAAAAAATCTTGAAATAAAACTGAATAATGACATACATACATACATATGTATGTGTATGTATATATATCTATATATATGTGTATGTGTGATCCTCCTGTATTTCCTTTTACCCTAAGCCAGGAACTTTTCAGCACCCTCTTGTGTGTGTGTGTGTGTGTGTGTGTGTGTGTGTGTGTGTTTGTAGATAAACAGAGATATATATAATGATGAGTTTATGTACAGTTTTAGTGAACTGAACTCCACTCAATATATTGGCCCACCGGCCTAAGACTTATAAAAAATATTTGCCCAAAGAACTACTCTGTGGAATTGAACTTGGAAGCACACGGTTGTGAATTGAACTTTTTCCTCTCCATAACAATGCCTACGTGTATACTGACAGCTTCCCATTTACTCTATTAAGTTCATGTGTATACACACACAGATTCTCTTTTATATTCATTTTTCCCAGGCATACATGTATAAACAAATGCCAACTCGCTTCTCTATCTCCATCTCTTCCTCTTTCTCTCTCTCTCTCTCTAATTGTTTCCCTCTCTTTTCCCCCTTAAATCCCATCATTTTATTTCCTTGCTTCTTCCTCTATTTCTCTCACTCTTCTCAAAAATTTCTTTCTTTCTCTCTCCCTCCCCCTCTTTCTCTCCCTCCCCCTCTCTCTCTAATTGTTTTCTTCTCTTTATTCTTCATAAGTCCCATCATTCTGTTTCATTCCTTCTTCCTCTATTTCTCTCAACCTTTTCTAAATCTTTTCTTTACCTCCCTTTCTCTCTCTCTCTCTCTCTCTCTCTCTCTCTCTGATTTCCTAATAGTTTATATCTCTCCCTGTCTCTCTTTCTTTCTGTTTCAGCCACTGTTGCCAACGTAAGCAGATATTTTTCTTTGTATCTTTTCTTTTTTTTTTGCTTTCTTCACTTACAAACACACATAAATAATCACATACAAACACACATTAACATCTCTTTTCACTCACTCTCTTTCTCCCTCTTCCTTTCTCATCCATCCAATCTCCTGTCACTCTCTCTAAATCTTTCACCCTTTCTCACATCTCTCTCCTCTTCTAATAGTTCTCACCTTTCTCCAGAACACACACACACACACACACACACACAATGTCCACTGAAACAGCAGTCCATCAAACACAGGAAACAACAGTAAGAGAACACAACCAGCAGGGGTTGTGGGTGAGTGGCTGGCTGGTTGGCTGGTTGGTTGGCAACAATATGTGATATATTTGCACTATGTCAAGATTCCAAACTATGACAATATTCCATACCAATGTTGTGTGGTCAAAGATAATAAATGGAAACTGTCAGAATCAAACAGCTAGGTTCCCTCCTACCATTATGCCCAGGAATATTTGCTTCGTTTATATAGAAAACTTGGAATGAGACTGGGAATATTACTTAGTTTAGGCATGGCTGTGTGGTAAGAAGCTTGCTTCCCAACCACATGGTCCTGGGTTCGATCCCACTGCATAACACCTTGGGCAAGTGTCTTGTACTATAGCCTTGGGCTGACTAAAGCCTTGTGAGTGGATTTGGTAGACAGAAATGGAAAGAAGCCTGTTGTATATATATATATGTAAAAAATCAGAAAATGGAGAAAACCTCAGATTTACAAACACATCGATTGGGCCACATTTATAGCTTATTTTTTAATATTGGACATGAAGATGAAGAATTTTATTTTCGCAATTATTTATAGACAACGTTTGGCAATGGATGCGGAAACAGCCATAAGATTTGTTACGTCCTCTGCATGTTATGTCATGCTTTATATTAAAAAATAAGCTTTAAATGTGGTCCAATCGATGTGTATTTT
>NC_069000.1:34211359-34212487 GCF_001194135.2 Octopus bimaculoides | reverse complement strand
TTATTCTTTGTAAGCTTAGTACTTATTCTATCAGTGTTTCTTGCTGAACCGCTAAGTTATGGGAATGTAAACACAACAATATTGGTTGTCAAGCAATGGTTGGGGTACAAACACAGACACATACACAAATGTACACATATATACAACAGACTTCTTTAAGTTTCTGAGTACGAAATCCACTCACAAGGCTTTGGTCGGCCTGAGGCTATAATATCTTTATCCATACACACACACACACACACACACACATATATATATATATGTAAAAAATCAGAAAATGGAGAAAACCTCAGATTTACAAACACATCGATTGGGCCACATTTATAGCTTATTTTTTAATATTGGACATGAAGATGAAGAATTTTATTTTCGCAATTATTTATAGACAACGTTTGGCAATGGATGCGGAAACAGCCATAAGATTTGTTACGTCCTCTGCATGTTATGTCATGCTTTATATTAAAAAATAAGCTTTAAATGTGGTCCAATCGATGTGTATTTTTTAATCTGAGGTTTTCTCCATTTTCTGATTATTTGTATTTATTTCTTGATAAACTCTTGTTTATCCTGTTGTTTCCTGCACTCTACATGCATAGTGTGCCTGTACACCAATGCCAAGGGATAACACAGTTTACAGATACCGATAGTACATACGGATATTTTATCCCTTAGTTGGTTATTATAACCGTTAACTCTGTTTACACTATATATCCATATATATAAATATATATATATATATATTTGAAGAAAAGAAGGGTAAAGATTCCACTTGCTAAAAATCAAAGGGAAAGCTACAAAAAGCCACCAATTCTACGATAAATACACACATGAGCAATGTCATGAATATTTTTTAAAATAGGCCTACCTTCAGGATGGAATTTGAATGTAGTCTAATACATACCCCAATATCAATTGATTTCATGCTGTGCATAAGAAAACATGCTTTGCAATCCTCAGTTGGAAATAGTATTTGATAAATATTTCTAAAATATTCGTTACGTCAATTCGTGTGCATTTCTAACTTTAAACGTCCCGCTCTGTTTAAAGAGAAAAACTATCGTAAACAATAAAAAAGTAAATATGTGATGCATTATTCCTGTTAAAAACAGTAATAATGAGGTGGCTAGC
>NC_069000.1:34207261-34211349 GCF_001194135.2 Octopus bimaculoides | reverse complement strand
TATATATATATATATATATATATATATATCATCATCATCATCATCATCATCATCATCATCATCATCATCATCGTTTAATGCTACTCTTCTATCCCAGATTGGTCAACTGAAGAGGGCCAATCATTCTTCATGACAATGTTCGACCACACATTTCACTAATGATGCTCCAGAAGTTGAGGGAACTTAGCTACAAAGTTCCTCCCCACCCAGCTTATTCCCTAGACCTTTCTCAAACCAACTACCACTTTTTCAAGCACCTTGATGGTTTCCTGCAAGAGAGAGAGAGAGCTCAAAAATCAAACCAATGCTGAAAGTGCACTCAAAGAGTTCATCATTTCCTGAACTCCAGATTTTTATGTTACTGGAATAAATAAACTTGTAACTCGTTGGCAAAAATGTGTTGATTGTATGGGTTCTCATTTTGATAAATAAAATTTCCGCATTGTTGAAATATATTGTGATGAATTTCATGTTTCAAAACGTTGCTTAATTTTTACTCAGCCTGGCGTTAGGAAGGGCATCCAGCCGTAGAAACTCTGCCAAATCAGATTGGAGCCTGGTGTAGCCTTCGGGTTCCACCAGTCCTCAGTCAAATCGTCCAACCCATGCTAGCATGGAAAGCAGACGTTAAACGACGACGACGATGATGATGATGATATATATATATATATATATATATATATATATATATATATATATTAAAATTTAACTTATTCTTCATATATTCTCTGTGCATTTTCAGATTCATTTATTTCCTCTGTACTACTACTTGTTTGGATTAGAAATAATTTGTGTGTGTGTGTGTGTTTGTCCCCACCACCACTTGACAACAGGTGCTGGTTTGCTTATGTCCCTGTAACCTAGCAGCTTGGCAAAAAGGAGACTGATAAAATAAGTACCAAACTTAGAAAAATAAGTCCGGATGTATTCGTTGAAACCCTTCGAGGTGATTCCCCACCATGGGTCCATTCCAATGACTGAAACAAATAAAACATGCAAAATGAAAGATGTTGAAAAACAACAAAAATTAAAATAATGATTTTTTTATTCATCTTGTTTAACTCCAAGTCATCTCTGATCAAGCTGATTTATAATCAAAGCTGTTTCAGACATGACCATCCCATCTTTATTTTCCGATAGTCTAGCTAGAACTACATTATACCCAACTTCAGCCTTGTTTCAGTCTTTTCAGACCTTCTTAGCGAAGTATAACCTTCTCCACACTTGCCAAATTAGTCTTAAGAAAATTACTGTATTGATCTTTAACTAGCAGGACCCGTGGATATTCCATGGAATTAATGGTAAATTTATTGGGTGATTTCTGAAAACTTTATCCAAAAATGTGTGTGAAGATGGACTGGTGTCCTGTTCAGAGGCAAAAACATGTATTCTCAGTCACTTAAACACCTTGGAAGCTGGGATAATCTCTAGTCTAATTTGGAGGCTGTATGTTTGGGCTGCTCTGCAATCATGTGGTTTTGGGTTCAGATCGTCTGTGTGGCACCTTGGGCGAGTGTTTTCTACTGTTGCTGCTAGCTGCAGACCAGCCAATGCCATGTGACTGAATTTGGTAGACAAAGACTGTACAAAACTTGTTGTGTGTATGTATATGTGTATGTGTGTGTGCAGATATGTGTGTGTGTGTGTGTGCTGATGTCAATAGAAACATTTGAGAGAATGTGAAATAATGTTTTATTGGAACAGTGGATCTTGAAGCATACAAAGCTATAAATAGTACTTTTTCTCCTCTAGGCACAAGGCTTGAAATTTAGTGGGAAGGCTCTAGTCAATTACATTGACCCCAATTTTCAACTGGTACTTATTTTATCGACCCTCACTCCTATCACACACACACACACACACACCACAAAAAAAGGATGAAGGGCAAAATGGACCTCAGGGAAATTTTAACTCAGAACTGTCATGATTTCTGTCATGTCTTCAGATGTGGTTCAAGTCCCATGGGCAGCCTTTGACTTTTTCTGTACAAAATGGTTTTTCCAACCCAATGTTTATATGCTATTGTTTATAACTCTATGTGCTTCAAGATCCACTGTTCCCCTGTTTGGAAAAAGAATGTATGTATGTATGTATGTATGTATGTATTTATGTATGTATGTATGTATGTATGTATGTATGTATGTATGAGTGCGTGTGTGTGCGTGCACGCGCATGCATATGTGCATGTGCGTATGTGTGTGTATGTATGTACATGGGTACATGCATGTATGTGTGTGCATGTATGTATTTGTGTGTGTGTGTGTATGTGGTTGTTGTGAGGTGCAAGTGCCTGTGTGAATGTTTGCATTCTGTAGTGAACTCAGCTATGGATGGTGTAATTTGTTGACATTTCCTGTAAGCAAATTATCTGACTGTTCTGTGCTTTTTTGGTGATAAATGGAATGAAAAGTTCTTTACTTGTAAAACAGGTTAGGATTAGCAACAAGAAAAGCATTCAGCTGTGAAACAATGCCTCTTTAACATGTATTCATCTCACCCGTTGTTGTTGTTGGCACTCCGTCGCTTATGCCGATGAGGGTTCCAGTTGATCCGATCATCGGAATAGCCTGCTCGTGAAATTAACGTGCAAGTGGCTGAGCACTCCACAGACATGTGTACCCTTAACGTAATCTTACCATACTTCCACACCTAATATTTCACATCAACTCAAGGCCAAAAGTTGGCAGAATCACTAACACCTTGGACAAAACGCTTAACAGTATTTTTTCCTGCTCTTTACATTTTGAGTTCAAATCCTGCCAAGGTAAACTTTGCTTTCATTCCTTCAGGATCGATAAAATAAAGCATCGGTCAATCACTGAGGCCGATGTTTTTGACTGCACCTTCCCCTCAAAAATACTGTCCTCGTGCCAAAATTAGAAAGAAAATATTTTGTATCAACTGAAGAACGTCCGCAGAAAGTATCTTTTTTTTATTCTTTAATATAAATTGCAGTAATCATAACTTTAAAACATGTAAATCTATGAAGCCAATTTGTATACGACTGATGTTCTTCATATTAAACATTGTTAGTTTTACAAACTTGTGATCCAAACTTCAAAGCTTTCAAAAATAGATCAGCAGAAAATTCTAAGCCATTCCATTCTTGTCAATCTAGATTAACTCCTGCTCAAGAGATGGAAAAAAGAAATTAAAAAATCAAAACTTGTTGTGCTTAGCCATGTTAGAAATAATTATGATGTAATTTATCCTTCAAATAACAGCATTTTTTTCTTTTAAGTTAACTTATTTTGTTTCTTAGTTTTTTTTTTTTTTGTTTGTTTTAATCTACATAAATCTTCAGTATAAAAATATTGAAGTATTTTCAAAGATAGAAATAATAATACAAAATATTTTCATTTTTAGAGGGACATGAAAAAAAAAAAAAAAAAACCAATCTTCTGTTTCAATTTACGATAATTTTACAAATTATATAACTGCTGAATTCAAACCAGTTATAACACTTGTAAATCAGCAACCGTTTTGGCAATCAATAGCAAGCTATAAATATCAACCACAATCATTAAATAATTTTGCTTGTTCACATATTCCAACTGTTATTCAAGACTGCTTCCCTTCACACTTGACAATTGTTTTAAAGATACACAAAGCTAAACGAAAAAAAAAAAAGAAAAAAAATGTTTGCAGTTATTTTGTTAGTCACTGGCGAGTTATTTCCCTTACATCGTCTTCATTCTCTGTATAAAATTTTATAACAATATTTTTCTTCTCCAATTCAAAGCCGTCATCGTACTTGCTGGACAGATAAAGTATCGGCCTGTTTGGCTGAGCATGCGTAATTTTATATCAGGTCACCGTCACTAATGTGACAAAAGAGCAGGTAAGAAAACATGGATATGTCATGGGGTCCATACAGTGTTCCCTCATTTATAGGTTCATATAAATGGGTGTTTATATATATATATATATATATATATACAGACAAGATATATTGTATACATGATATATAATATAGGTTTATATACATATACAGGCGTAGGAGTGGCTGTGTGGTAAGTAGCTTGCTTACCAACCACATGGTTCCAGGTTCAGTACCACTGCGTGGCACCTTGGGCAAGTGTCTTCTA
>NC_069000.1:34205788-34207251 GCF_001194135.2 Octopus bimaculoides | reverse complement strand
TTCAGTACCACTGCGTGGCACCTTGGGCAAGTGTCTTCTACTATAACCTCGAGCTGACCAAAGCCTTGTGAGTGGATTTGGTAGACGGAAACTGAAAAAAGCCCGTCGTCTACATGTGTATATATATATATGTATGTGTGTGTATATGTTTGTGTCATTGTTTGTCCCCCCAACATCGCTTGAAAACCGATGCTGGTGTGTTTACATCCCTGTAACTTAGCGGTTCGGCAAAAGAGACCGATAGAATAAGTACTAGGCTATAGAATAAGTCCTGGGGTCGATTTGCTCGACTAAAGGCGGTGCTCCAGCATGGCCACAGTCAAATGACTGAAACAAGTAAAAGAGTAATATATATGTGTGTGAGAGTGTGTGTGTGTGTATGTATATGTACGTATATATATATATATATATATATATATATATATAGAGAGAGAGAGAGAGAGAGAGAGAGAGAGAGAGAGAGAGAGAGATTATGTTTTATTCTGTTAGAAACATGGTAGAGTACAGTGTAAAGTTCATCCACCTTCAGAATTACCAAGTACTATCGGTAGTATTATTATATACTTTCGAGTTTAAATTTGAGCATCTGTCATGTGTGAATATAAAAATGAAGAAAATTGGAGTCAGGAAGAAGGAGTACGGTTAGACATTTATTTATTATTTGCTACAATTGTTTCGATGCAACGTAGTTCTCTAAGAATACAGGTATTTGATTATGCAACTGTTTGTTTGCATAATGAGATTTAGTGTTTCCTCAGCAATATACAAGTGTTGTCTCCATTAGTTTAAAATCTTCTACTTCAAGGCCATCTTCTCTGTTTGTCATGGTTTGAATTTAATAGTGGCTCGCTTATACACGGTGCGTGCCATAAGAGCACATTTGTCAGGTGCCTCACAAACATGCTCTCGGGGCACACACCGTGTGTATGCAAGCCACTAATAAATTCAAACCACAACAAACAGAGAAAATAGCCTTGAAGTAGATTTTAAACTAACGGAGACAATATTCATACATTGCCTGAGGAAACACAACTAGATCTCATGATGCAAAGAAACAGGTTCATAATCAAATACCTGCATTCTTGGAGAACTATGTTGCATTGAAACAATTGTAGTAAATAATAAATGAATGTCCAACTGTACTCCCTCTTTCTGACTCTAATTTCTTCAATTTTATATATATATATATATATATATATGTACGAAGGCATGCTGAAAAGTCTCTGGCTTTAACGGTATCATGAAAGGCCTGACTGGAGGCCCAGCCTACCAAGGTCTTTTATGGACCTTAAAAAAAACTGAAGGACTGCTGCAATATGTGTCCGAGGAGGGAATATGTGGAATAAAATCATAATTAACTGACCATCCTGTATATTCTTTTACCAAAAGCCAAGAACTTTTCAGCACCTCTTCATATGTGTATTATATATTATATACACACACATATATACATACATATATAT
>NC_069000.1:34204780-34205505 GCF_001194135.2 Octopus bimaculoides | reverse complement strand
ATAATATTATGTTTGTAGACACACACATGCATGCAGACACAAAGTAATTTGTTATAATGAGTATCAAGCTAATTGGAAATTGAAGAATACCTCCAGAGTTTAAAGTACAAAATCCATCAGTCTTCACAAAAGAATAGACCAGATGGCTGTGACATCATTGAATACACTGAATTATTAAATTGTTCCTGACAGCCTGTGTATATTTGTATCAGACTGAAATTCTTACATAAAGAATCAGAGAAGTAACATTCTTGGGTGGGCAGCATGTATGTGAGAGTGTACCATACATATATATAGATACATACATACACACACACGCATACATACATACATACATACATACATACACATACATACATACGCACACACGCATACATGCATACATATATATATATATATATATATATATATACATATATGATAGTGGTGAACAGTGAGAAGTCTATACTGTATCTGGTGGATAAATATATTCTTTATTTGTGGAATAACAATGTTAATCCACAAATAAAGAGTATATGCACACACACACACACACACATATATATATATATATATACATGCATGCAAGCACATACATACATACATTGTTTAATGAACATAGAATATATTTTTATATATACTGTGTTCATTAAAGAATATTTCTCTCACCAGAAGGAAAACTTTTTGTTTGGTGATCTCACCTTCACAGAATAGTGTACTTTATATATATATATATATATATATAT
>NC_069000.1:34196116-34204658 GCF_001194135.2 Octopus bimaculoides | reverse complement strand
TTTTACAACAATTTATCAAGTAGCTAGCGTGAAAAAAACCTCATAAGGGGAAAAAATCCATCATTTATTCCAGAAATATATATTTATTTATATAAGGGCATTACTATACAATAATGCCTCACGCTATGAGGGACTCTAAGGTCAGACTTCCATAAAAAACACATTTTTACTGAAAGCGAGGAAATGCAACTCTCAAAACCAGCCCCTTAAAAACAGACTGAATTATAGATCATGATTTCGTAGTTATTGTAGTATTATACAACCTCTACTCGTCAGTATAATATGGTCATATATATATATATATATGTATAGAGAGAGAGACAGAGATAGAGACAGGCAGAAAGATAGATAGATAGATAGATAGATAGATAGATAGATAGATAGATCACAAAGCAGTAAATTCAGAATTCAAGCACAACTGGCCAATTATAATAATAATAATCCTTTCTACTAGAAGCACAAGACCTGAAATTTGGTGGGGAGGAGGAGTAGTTGATTATATCAACTGCAGTACTTGACTGGTACTTATTTTATTGACCTCAAAAGGACGAAAGGTAAAGTTGACCTCAGCAGAATTTGAACTCAGAACATAAAGCAAGAAGAAATGCTATTAAGCATTTAGTCTGGTACAGTAACAATTCTACCAGCTTGCTGCCTGAATAATAATAAAAATAATAATAATAATAATAATAATAATAATAATAATAATAATAATAATAATAATAATAATAATAATAATGGTTTCAAATTTTGCCACAAGGGCAGTAGTTTGGGAGGAGGGGTAAGTCAATTACATTGATCTCAGTGCTCAACTACCACTTATTTTATCGACTCTGAAAGGATGAAAGGCAAAGTCAACCTCAGTGGAATTTGAACTCAGAATGCAAAGATGGACAAAATGCTGCTAAGCATTCCATCCGGTGTGCTAAGGATTCTGCCAGCTCACTGCCTTATAAATATTTTGGCATATTAATCTCAAATTTTTAGCACAAAGCCAGCAGTTTCACAGGAAAGGGTAAGTTGATTACATTGGGCCCAGCACAAAACTAGTATTTATTTCATTGATCCAAAAAAGATGGAAGGCAAAGTCAACCTTGGTAGAATTTGAGCGAAGAATGTAGTGTCAGACGAATTGCCACTAAACATTTTTTCCACTTGCTAATGATTCTGCCAGCTTGCCACCTTAATTAATAATAATAATTCTTTCATCTGTAGGCACAAAGATAGTTGATTACATCAACCCCCAGGCCTCAAGTGGTACTTATTTTACAAACCCTGAAAGGATGAAAGGTAAAGTTGACCTTGGCAGAGTTTGAACTCAGAATGTACAGATGGATGAAACGCCACTAAACATTTTGCTCATCATGCTAACGGCTCTGCCAGCTCACTGCCCTGTTAAATAATAACAATAATAATGTTTTTTGCTATAGGCACAAGGCCTCAAATTTTACACGCCACCGGCACGAGGGCCAGTCAGGCAGTACTAGCAATGGCCACGCTCAAATGGTGTTTTTAACGTGCCACTTGCATAGGAGCCAGTCCAGCAGCACTGACAACGACCTTGCTCGAATGTCTTTTCACGTGCCACCGGCACAAGTGCTAGTAGGGCGATGCTGGTAACGATCATTATAGGTCATCATTGTTTCTAGAATAGGCGTAAGGCCAGAAAAAAAAAGGGAAGGGAATTACTTGATGATATTGACCCTAGTAACTAATTGGTACTTTATTATATCGACATCAGAAGGATATGAAAGGCCAAGTTAACGTTAGTTGAATTTAACCTCAGAATATAAAGAGCTGGAACAAACACAAAGCATTTTGCCCAATGCTCAAACAATTCTGCCAACCCAACACTCTTCTGTTTCTAACATAGGTACAAGGCTTGAAAAGTTTTGGAGGTTGGGAAGTGTATAATCGATTAAATTGGCCCCAGTACTTGACCTGTACTTCATTTTATAAACCCCCACCCAAAAGACTGAAAGTTAAAACTGACCTTGGTAATGCAACCTTTTTGTGTTTAAATAATTCTGTCAAAAAATAAAGCTTATTTATTCATATTGTTTTGAATTTGTCATGTATTGTCTCATATCTTTGAAATTTCGATGATGTGATTGTTTATTTTTAGGTTGACATTGTAGGGTAGGCATGAGAAGCTAGACCTGGCTAGTTTGAACTTAAAACAGGAGGCATATTTGGGCCAGATTTAACCGGATTAAATGCTAAAGGGTTAAAGTTGGAATGTAAGAAGCCAGAAGAAATACCACAATGAACCTACTAATCTGCTACATTTATTATAACTCAGAATAATGTGAAAAATGTGCCTGAGACATCACATTCCTGTTGTCTCTCATTTATTTCCATAACCACTGCAAAAGATCATTATAGGATCACACTAGATGTGAAGGTAACTAAAGATTGCCATAGCTCTCCATTGTCACAGCTTGTCTACAATATTATGTTGCTTTGAAGAGACTCTTTTGAATGATTCTTCTCAATTGCCTGAGAAAGTTTTGTCATGAGAGAAAGCTGTACAATAACAAATTTCAGTACGTTAGTTACTTGCACATCTAATGTGATCCTTTTATGATCTTTTGCAATGGTTATGGAAATAAATGGGAGACAACAGAAATGTGATAGCTCAGATACATTTTTCACAGTATTTCCCCCAAAATAAGTCATGTCTGTTGATGTACCTGTCCCTTTTATGCTCTTTCTATATGTAGAGAAGTTTTCAGAATCACTTTTGCACTAAAGCTTATGTTTTTTTAATCATATACAAATAATCAATGCCCAACTCTAACATCTATTAAAGAAAGATTGAAATCGCAAGCAATTTATAGTTTGAATTTCACTGGAAAGTTAATGGAATTGTATATTTAAAGAATATTTTATCATTTCATGGTGAAGTAAATGATGCCAGCGGAATTTAGTCCTGGTTTCTTTTGTTGACCTTCAACTACTGGACATAGAAAAACAAAAATCAGTTGAAGTCCTCAACAACCTCAAATTGTTAGTTACTTTAGTTATTAAGCCTGATACTGGTTACTACTTTCTCATTAGAACGTATTTATAACCTGAGCTGAACTCTATTCCACTCTGACAAACTTGGAGCTTTTTCACTGCTTCTCATAAATCTTATATTTTAAGCAAATCATAAACACTAAAATATTTCAGTATGGTTTAAGATCATAACTTCATAGTGAAATGAAACTGTAACAATATTGATTTCTAATATAGACACAAACCTCAAATTTTGGGAAGGTTATATTTGATTAAGATCAATCCAATTCTTAATTGGTTCTAGTTTTATCAACCCCAGAAAGATGAAACTTCAGCAAAACTGTAACAATATTAACATAGGAAAACATACCTCAGATATGAAAAAGAACTAAAATAGAAAATTTTGTTTTAATTCATCATGAAATAAAATCATAGATTTTGAAGGTTAAAAAGAAATGTTTAGTTTGAATCTTCAGGGGATAAATGATAAATGTGTGTTTGAAAAGACAGAGAAACAGAGTAACCTTGAGACACTATTAAGTTAATAGGATTATGTGTGTTTACATATCCAACTGATCAGCTCAAGCTGTTTACATTCTTTTTCTGTCAATAAAGAAAATAATATCAAGAAAAATGGAAATTGGTCTGCTTATTCCTAAAGTTTCCACAGACTTTAATTTTCATCCTCTGTACATTTCTTCTTTCCTTTGTGTTTTCTTTTATATTCTTTCTCTTATATTTGTATTAGCTTGTGCAAGTGTGTGTGTGTGTGTGAGAGAGAGAGAGAGAGTGTGTGTGTGAGTGTGTGAGTGTATGTGTGAGTGTGCGTGAGAGTGTGTGTGTGTGTATGTGTGAGTGTGTGTGTGAGAGTGAGTGTGCATGTGAATGCATGTGTGCATGTGTATGTGTGTATGTGTATATATATATATATATGCACACACAGAAAATAAACTATTTTACTTTGTCTAAGCATCTCCTTTAGATTTGTAAGCAAATCACTTTAAGATTCGTTGATTTCAAATAATGTTGTCTATTTTTATCAAAGATTTTTAATAACAAGGAACCATACATACTACTGGTCAAAATTCTTAATGATAATAAAAGTTTGTATTATTATATTGAAATACATACAAAGATCATTCAAGAAATTTATGACATATTTCTGATTTTAAATTATTTTATAGCAATTAATCAGTATGGCTGCATAGTCTTTTTTGTTTACTCTCTTTTTAGCTACACAACCATGAAGACCTTTTGCCAGTGCCCTGCTAAAAGAATGAACCTGAGTGCTGGAGGTTTAAGCTATATCAAATAATAGCTGGCAGCTAGATTTGGTTCTGTTTCTCAATGACATCAGCTTTAGATACCTGACGTTGTTTTTATTTTGGGGGTCTGTCACATTTTCTATTTTCAGTTCCTTCAGTTTCACATTTTTCCTTGATTTCCTGTATAGCACATTTTGAGATCCCAGCTTTCCTTGATAGTTCAGATTAAAACATTCTTTGTTTATGATAAAGACAACCTTATACATTTTAGAATTGAAATCACAAGCAAGTTCATGTTTTACTACTTGTGTATTGCTTTAAAACTCTGAGAAAAGAAATTACTATCCTTTTAAATTATATGTAAAAGGTGTCTTGAAATTAATGTTTATGTATACTTTTTTCAATCTCCTGAAACATTAAGAATGCTTGGAGAATTTGGCAGATATACAAAGTTTACAACAAAACAAGTCCTATCAGGAGATGTAATTCCCTTGATAGCCTGCTACCAATTGATAATCTAGTATTTGTTGATGTAACTTTACAATATTCAACATGAACTTTGACTCATAATGACACTAAATTGCATCTTATATGAAATCAATAATATACTCTATGATACATTATTAGAGTTCCTGCTCAAACTTGGTTAAAAATATTAAAATATTATCTGCCCAAAACCTTTGCACAGTAGTGTGTATTAGCAATATACAAACAATAATAGACTTAATAAAAGCTGTCATTTAAATTGAAATTAACAGTTTAGATATATGGTTATAACAGTTTAGATGTATGGGAGATATTTGTAAAACCAGCTAGATTCATTTTATAGGGGAGATAGAATCATCATCCTTTGACATGGTTGAACAACTAATCCCAGCCAGTTGGTTCATCGTTTTGACTGCTGAATATAAATCATGGCCCATGTGATTTCTGTTCAGGTGATTTTCCTGAGTCACCTTCACACACCCTTTTATGCCAAGCCATCAGAAGGTTACCCTTTTACAGTTGAGTCAACTGGAACAACGTGAAATGAAGTTTTTTTTCTCTGGAACACAAAGTGCAGTCAGTTTATGAATCGAAACCACAATCTCTTGATTGTGAGTGTAAAGCCCTAACCACTAGGTCACGTGCCTTCACTAGAATATTAGTAGGATGCAAGGAAGTTAGATGTCGAAGAATTATCTGAAACAAAAAAGGAGCAGAGAGAGGGGTTAGAAAGATCCTTTGCCATTCTTTTAAATTTTGTTGTGAGATGTTGTTTTGGTCGTATACCGATTTAGTAAGTCACTTAGTCAAGAAATATATGGACATGTGTCCATAATATAGCTGTGAAGCTAAAAGGTTCGCTTTGTAGCCAGCCATGCGGATCTTGTTTCGTTCCCGCTGTATGGTACCTTAGATAAGTCCTTCTAACATAGCTTCGAGTTGATCAAACGCCTTGTGAGTAGAATTTGATAGAGAGAAGCCATCACCATCGCGTACACACACACGCACGCACGCGAGAAAACTAATAAACAGATGCTTTCGAACACACATACCTTGCATCGTATTTATTCTGCCTGAGTTACACGGACACTCATTTGTCGATCTCGCATCGTAACGCAGTAAACTGTTGGAAATCTGTAACTAACGACGCTATTATTCACAAAATACATGATATAAAATGAAATTTTATCTGAATATAACAGATAAAAATTGAGTAGTAACAATAGTTAGACGCCTTTTCTCCATAACTAAGAAAAATCATTCAATTTGTTTCGTGTTCAAACCTAAGCATACGATGACTGCTTTCGTGTTTCTGTGGAGACACTGGAGTGATCTCCCTTGACAAACATCATGTCGGCACAGCCACAAATATCCCGTTTCATTAATATTTTCGACTGCTTTAGCAAGTATGTTTATAATCTAAGATATAATGCGATTTGAGTGAAATGTGACTGCTATTTTTCTGCAGGTCGAATAGAGGCGCTCATTAGCTTGTCATACTCATAGTTTCTAAAACACATTAGCAACATTAATGAAGTGGAATAGTCATAACCTAAATAGTATTCTTTCGGGACCTAAATAGTATTCTTTCATTGAGAGTTTAACTTCTACCCTACAGGTTGGCACGTTCAAATAGTATTTTTATCGATGTAATAAAATATAGATAACTTACGTTTCACTTTAGGCAAAGGGACTAAATTTGTTAGTGAGAGTTATCTCCCATAGCAGTGTAAACTTTTAGTTATCTGATTTCGTGGGTGTATATATTAACACAATAATGTGAGGAAACTGGTACGCTAGTCTTTCTCCCAAACAATACAAACTCATAAAACTATGTCAGTCAGTCCGCTCACTTAATTCTAATTATATCTATTTAATTAATAACCAATGAATGGTGTCGATTTATTCGATATGAATGGGGTAAAATGCAAGAAAGTAATATAAAGGTGATTTCTGTCGAGCCCTGTCAGTGATGATGTGGCTTTCATACCTGACAGCTTAATGGCTTTGAGAAAAGTATAAACTTTGCCCTAGATCATTAAAAGCACAAAATATGATTCCTGGGTTGCACTTTTTCAACAAATGATTTGTCTGAAATCGTGTTCTGGGACAATAATAATGGCATCGTGGGTTTCGGTTAGCATCAGAAAATATAAATAAGGTGTCAGCCGCCGTAACCAGCGAACTAATGTAACAACGCTCTTCACTCAGATTTCGAGAGATCTGCAAAGGATTTGAGCATTTTCAAACAGTGGTTTGCAGTAGATGCTCTATCTTCCCATTTACTCCTGTCTTATAGTACTTAAGGCTCCAACAATGACCACTGTTTTTATTTCCCTCTCCAAATCCCCAAATCTAACCTTTTTCTTTTTCTAATACTATCCTCACCAGGGCGTGAAATATCAATGATAAAACAGGTTTTTTTCCCCTCTTCATTCACAATCTCTATCTCCAGCTTTTGATGTTCAATTTCAAGATCACATTAAATCATTACATCTGACAATATCCTTATCTTGTCATTTCCCTGAAGTCTACCCATTTCATGGCTTTGTTCTCTACAATCCATACTTGTCATACAGTTACCAATGAATCATTCTTGTAACATCATTATACCTTTTTTTTTTCTTTTTTGTTATTTCTTATTTGGGTCAGCTTCCCACATTCATTCACAATATTCCATACAGACTCACCTTTATCACAGCAAAACCTACACTTGTTACTTTCAGCTGTATTGTCAGTCCTGCATTTTGTGTAATTTGTCCTAAGTGTTCCTGTACCACACAGATAAGCATTTCTGACAACATGATCAGGTTGAGGATTGCTGCTATTTAAAGATTTATTGAAAATGGAATAGTTTGCAACAGCCTCCAACATGTTTCACACCATGGACTGGTTTCATGCCAGGTAATTTTTTCACAGACTGGTGGATCATGTGAATAACAAAACACAATAAACTGCATAATGATTTAATTATGACATATATCGTACATGCATGATGCAAAGACACCCTGCAAACTGTAACAGTCAATAAAATAGAAATAAAATTTTCATACTTCAATTTTTCTGTGTGGATCAGTCAGGCCCATCACCAGACTTTGGTGCCTGGGGGTGCTTCAAAAAGTTCTGAGTGGGCCTTAATTGGTAATAATACTAAAGTGGAGTTTTGAAAGAAGTGTATCACTAAATCTAAAGGTACACTATTGAATAGTGAGGGACCAGTACCATCTAGTGCACCTCCTTAACAATAGGCATGGGCCCAACACCAAATGACACACAGCTTGACACTGATCTGCAATCCGGTGGTTGGCAACCCTTGCTTTGGAGCATTGTTTCTCATAAAGTGTATAATTGCAACTGCTTCTTATGCTTTCATTTTTTTTTAGTATATTTGTATTTCCAGGTCTCTTTTGCTAAAGATCAATGAGTAATAAAGTGTAATAACATTTGTATGTTCTATTCTCAGCGTCCTTTCTCTTAAACATTTGTGTACTTTGTTGCAATTATGTGGGATTTGTAAATATAGTTTTTATATCATGTAACTCTTGTTGCGCCTTAGAATGACATTATACAAATGATTCAAAATATTTTCACACAGTTACTTCCCCAAGAATTTACATATTTGATATGTTACTTTAGCTGAGAGCAGAGATCTTTAAAATTGTATCACTTAACATGATCACTTAAATAGGTTATATACACAAATATATATATATATATACGAGGAGGTGCTGAAAAGTTCCTGGCTCTAAGGGTGTCACAAAAAGCCTAGCTGGAGGCCTAACCTTCCAAGT
>NC_069000.1:34191533-34195899 GCF_001194135.2 Octopus bimaculoides | reverse complement strand
ATATATATATATATACACACACACATACATGCATGTGTGTAGATGTAGGTGTGGCTGTGTGGTAAGAAGTTTGCTTACCAACCAGAGGGTTCTGGGCTCAGTCCCACTATGTGGTACATTGGGCAAGTGTCTTCTACTTTAGAACCAGGTCAACCACAAAGCCTAGTGATTAGATTTGGAAGTCAGAAACTGAAAGTCATCCATTGTATATATATACAGGGTGTCCACAAAGTCTGGGTACACGGGGATTAACACATACTTTAAGAAATTATTATTTCTTATATATTTAATCGTTCATGTTATGATTTTATTTACTCCATGTACCCACATGGGGATTAACACATACTTTAAGAAATTATTATTTCTTATATCTAATTGTTTATGTTAGGATTTTATTTACTCCATGTACCCACATGGGGATTAACACATACTGTAAGAAATTATTATTTCTTATATTTAATTGTTTA
Organism: Octopus bimaculoides; assembly: GCF_001194135.2. NCBI lineage: Eukaryota > Metazoa > Mollusca > Cephalopoda > Octopoda > Octopodidae > Octopus > Octopus bimaculoides. Next base: position 34,195,432 of record NC_069000.1, on the reverse strand, counting down.
TGTTATGATTTTATTTACTCCATGTACCCAGACCTTGTAGACACCCTGTATATGTGTGTGTGCATGTGTATTACTGTTTTCTTCCTTTAACACTGTATGACAGTTGTAAACAAGTATCACCATTACGCAAGCAGTGTCCTTCCTTTCCAATATTCTGTGATAACATGTCTAGCCATGAGGGAATATTATTTTACTTGGAAACATGTGAAGGTTCACAATAGGAAGGGCATCCAGCCATAGAAAAATCTGCCTCAACAAATTCCATCCAGCCCATGCAAGCATGAAAAAGTGGATGTTAAAACAATGTAATGAGTTGGTTTTAGCCTCTGGTGAGTCCTAGCTGTGGTCAACCATTCTTTACAATAAGACATGTATCCTAGGCTTTAAGATTTAGAATAAATGAAATGCTATAAACAATAGTGAAGAATTTATTAAGACTTCTAAATAGAGCATGTTGAATGTAAGCCAGCAATATTTCAGGACAATAAAAACTGGTAGATCTGCAAAAGTTGGTTTTCCTTGGAAGCAAATCATAACATTACCAAGTAATAGGAATTTTTTACATGGGTAAATAAAATTGTAAATCTTCTGGTTGAAATATAGCCCATCAACTCATCACAATTGACCTCAGCAGAATAAAAGAAAAAAAGATGACCCTGGTAAAACTCGTTGAGATTTGAACTCAGAATGCAGAAGACCAAAACTAAATACTGTAAGACATTTTGATGTTTTTTGCCATTTCTGTCATTTCAGTACCTTCAAAGGTTGGAGGGAAAGTTAACATGCATTTTTACATTAAAAAAAAAAAAAACTTTATTACACCTTTAAATTGTACATTGTGTCAAATTAAACTCCCGTGATTTATATATCTTTTTACACGCTTCTCTCAATAGATTGTGGTCATGCTGGAGCAGCACCGTTCAAGGGTTTCAGTAAATTATATTGATCGCAATACTTAGTACTGTACTTACTTTTATCAATTTCTATTTTCTGAATAACCGAGTTCACTTTGAGTTATGTTCCTTTATCCATTTATCTCCCCTCACCAAATAGCAATTTCAAGGATTTTACAAGGATTTCCACTGACACAAACACACACATACGAGATAGACAATCCATTTACCAGTGACACGTTTGAATAGTAAACAAGTTCAGTTTAGTATGCTAAGACGTTTCTGATCCTCTGGATTGACCTAGCAAATACACATGCATCTGCTGGATTAAGTAAAGCATTGGATTTTTCTTTTTTATACATTCTATTATGTGTGAAAGAACTTTTAATGCAGTACCTGGTTTTTATAGCATATAAGTGACCAAGTTCACAACATTCCTTCTGGAAGGATGCTAGTCCATTGCTGAGTTCAAGGTGAGCAGTTTTGGGGGAAGAGAATAAGTTGATTACATAGACCTCAGTACTTGACTGGGACTTTATTTTAGTGACCTCGAAAGGATGAAAGGTAAAGTTGATCTCAGTAGGATTTGAACTCAACATAAAGAGTTGGAAGAAATGTCCCTAAGCATTTTGTCCAACATGCTAGCAACTCTGCCAACTTGGTACTTTATTCATGCAATTTACTACCATATCATGATCAACTGGTAAGTACTGGGGTTGGGTAACATGAGTGGATATACCATTATGTCCCTCTATTTCATAAAAATAGCAGAAAGATTGAGTATTTTACTCTTAGCTAAGATATTTAGTTTTTAATTTGATGGAGATTGAGGTCAGTGGGCAATTTAGCTTAATGGTAGAGAACTCAGCTGGTATCTGAGGGGTGCAGGTTCATGTCCCATGGCTGTCTGCTGACAACTTTTTCCATCTTATAATAGCATAATACAAGTATTTTTTATACACCCCCAGTTAAAATAATAACCTCATTGAAACAAATTAACATATTTTACAACATAAAATCTCCAAACACAATGATTAAATGACACCTTTTACTGTCACCACTATGAACTGGAAAATGCAGATAGAACTAAAGAAAATCCTCATGTTCACAGGCCATATTGCAATAATGAAGCAACACTCTAACCCAGTGTCATGGTCTAACAGATTAAAACGTTTTGATTGTTAAATTAACAGTATCTTCCGATACTGTTAACATGGGATTGAATGGTGAGAGCACTGAAACAAAGTGCTTAAAATATGAGACCAAGGCTGGCAGTGTACAGGTGGGATTTGTGGACTTGTAGTTAAATCTATGATGTCACACTTGGTTGGCATTTGACTTGAGAAGAATATCAGAAGCAGCAATTTGTGAAATACAAAGAATGTTTCATGTAGATATATGGTAGGGATATATGAAAGAAAGACTAAAGCTGAGAGTGAAAAATAAATTCCCAGTAAGAAGTAAAACAAAGTAATCATTGGATGATTGCAGAGGCTCCTAGTTTGGTAAGGTGGTCACATGTTTTACAGGATGAAAGAGCAATATATAACAATAAGGACGAAAATAGCTTGGATATTCCCTTGAAGCATCAATGCAACTCAGTACTGTTAGAAGAAGACATACTGTTGGATGATGCCCCAAATCATGTTGGTCTCTAGTGAACAGCTAATAAAGAGAATGTCCTACAATGCAAGCTGCAAGTAAAATATATGCGAAAACAATATATATATATATATATATATATATATATGACACATGCACACACATGCAAAATTTGACTGCCCTTGTATTTCACAAATTGCTGCTTCTGTTATTCCTCTCGAGTCAAATGCCAACCAAGTGTCAGCCATTGTTGTGGAATTGCTCATAGTCAATAGAAATATCCACTTTATGGTGGTTAAGACTGTTGCATACCAACCATCATATACAGCCCTTAACTAGTATCAAATCAGTAAAATAAGTGGGAATTCATCTTGCAAAGTATGGAAGTAACTCCCCATTCTCTTTTCCAGGCCTATAAAGTAACTTGAACTCAGTACTATAAGCTAGCAGAACATCAGATCAGCCATACATCTACCAAAGTGGTATTACAAATTAGTGGAGTGTATTCAATGTACTGCTTTAGTGCACTGTACCTAGATGCCAATAATGGTATCTAGTACACTTGTTATCTACTACAGTGAATAATAGATGACAAGTGTACTTTGGAACTGATAAACTTTATTGCCACTCAAAAAAACTATGCTTCTGTTAATTTTGAAAATGAAGAACTTGAATGCATTTCTGAAAATAAACTTCTGCATTAATTTGTATATTAGGCTGGTTTTAGAAATAATTTAGCAAAGATGTCTCACATAAAATTATGGTGGAAGCTTGAAAGATATGAAAACTAATACAAAAGAATTTGTATCAAGTTTTGGTTGTTTTGGATCCATCCATCCGTCTTCTCTGACCAGCATTCCTGAAAGGTCATGAGGGTTGGGTCCTTGATAGGATCCTATCAGAAGCAACTGTCATTAGACTTTCTGATTTAATTTTCAAGGGTGACTAAATGAAACTATCGATATTATCTTACTTTCTCATTCTTGGTCTACCCCTAGGTCTCCTGCTAACTGAATCAAAAGAATGATATATCGAGCAAAGTTCTGAGTATTTATATTTAATTATATACTTACATGCAGCAATTCTTGAATATAGAGGTTCACTTTCACTTTATCAAACTACAACCTAGTATTATTTTGCCTGGTAAAGGTGGAGAGCTGGCGGAATCGTTAGCACACTGGGCAAAATGCTTAGTGGCATTTTGTCCATCTTTATGTTCTGAAGTTCAAATTCTGTTGGAGCCACCTTTACCTTTCATCCTTTTGGGGCTGATGTAATCAACTTATCCCAGGCCCCCAAAATTGCTGGCCTTGTGCCAAAATTTGAAATTATTTTGCCTGGTAACTTGGGACTAAACAAAAGTATTTATTTTGATTTATTTTTTTATTTAATTTGAAGAAACAC
>NC_069000.1:34186737-34189714 GCF_001194135.2 Octopus bimaculoides | reverse complement strand
AATAATGTAGTCTTAGATATACTGAGTAGAAATAAAAGACGGTGTGGTCTAAACATATTTGTTTTTGTGAAGTCCCATGTCAGCCCTCAGCAGGCAGACGTATGATTCGTGATATTCGAGCCGTGATCATTTCGTCTTATGCTCAAAAAAGTATTCTCTGAGTTGCCATTATCCAACTAGTTTCATTTCCAGGCAGAAAGTGTGCTTTGAGGAAGAATTGCTTACTACTTCTAACTTGTCGAATCATCACGTAGATGTTTCCTCGTCGAAAATTTTGTATCGATGGCAGCAAGAATTGTTAAACTACTCAGCAATTTTACCATGAAAACTAAACATTCGGTACATTGTTCACTCCCTTTCGGCAGGTGTCTCGGGCAAGCAGAACTATTGACTTTGTTCGATTAATTATTGACAAAGGCAGAAGCTTTATGAATGACAAAAAAAAATGCTTCATTAACATAAGAAAATTGAAGCGACCAGCTGTTGTGGTCGGCCTTAACTTTTGTTTGTTTCTGATTGGTTAAGATTTCGATATAATAGCCAATCAAAGAAAGTATTACAGTTTCAAATCAGTCACACCGCTTTCACAATCTTTCCTTTTCCGGTTAGCTTGTCGTGTTGACAACAAGAAGTCTTCCTTTGTAGATAAGTGATCGGGTCCCATCCTCAAGAATAATTCACGCTTTCTCTCAGATCATCGGACATGGGAAGACTATTAAGACATATCTTTCTTTTCCTCTTATTGGTATTACCATCAACAATTAACTTCCTGAATACAGGTAAGTTCTTTGATAGGAGTTTTAAGCACTAGTTTGGTATTTGTACATACGTGGCATTCTGTGTTTGGGTCGCTCCTATCACGCCGTACTGTGGCAGAAACAAATATGAAAAGGCGTTTTTCCTTCTTTTTAATGCATGTGTAAAGTAAAGAGTCCTTCACTAAAATGTTTAAAACCTAACAATGATTACATTTTGTTTTATTATTCCATTAATTTCCAAAGTGATTCATATCCTGTATTTTGCGATGTCGGCACTTTTTCTCGATGTCAACTTTGGAAGTGGTTACCGCCTTTCATTATGGCAAGCATGGATCATCTCTAAATTTATCATATTTACCGACATACAATTTCTTAATTATTAATTTTCACTGTTATTTATTAATTATATTATAAGAAATACCTTTCTATAGTTTAATTTTAATCGAAATTACTGGACAAATGCCGGCCGGTTTCGACATAATAGTGTTCACAATATGTCTAGCAGACAGCATTAACTTGTCGACTTGTTTAAATGAATTAGATTACAGAGAAGCGTTTCCATTAAAGACAATTTAGTCTTTAATATATTCTTCTGTGTTTTGTTTGTCGTTTTGCCACCACCTTCATTTGGTAAACTTTTCTTTGGATCTGGATGGAAACAGAATTTGTTTAATGCCACAGCAATCCATCCAGATATGGCAATTCCCACGAACTTTTCTATTAGATTACCACATCACATTTGGTGTGCAATAAATATGTTGATTCGGTTCTGGTTCTTATGTGAGAAAGACGATAATTTTGTAGTTTTGTTAACCACATTTTCGGTCATTTATTAAATAAATATAAAAGAAAAAGCTTAGGACAAAGTTATATTCGACGCTTCTTACAGTACATTTCTTTTAATTTTAAATGTAAGTGAATCAAGCTTAATTATAAATACTCATATTTAGAAATATTTCACTGTTTGTGTGGTGGGAGAAGACACATGCCCTAGAAGTTTTGTTTGGTGACTTTGCTAAGTCCATTTACTTACACGTAAGCAGAGTGTTCCTTTTGTCCCCACCCCCCTCTCTCGTTCCCATTAGAAAGTTATTTCTGTTACACTCCTTCTTTTTAGAATATGCATGTGTTTCTCAGCTGAATATTTAATTCCTTTTTTTATTCCAACATTTTCTTGGAACTTGACACAATTATTTCATGTTCTGAAAACACCTGCAAACTGGTTCTGGTGGTTTTTAGTTAATATGTATCGAACGTGTCACATGATTGTTTCATCTTGTTTCAGACACAATCAGTCTTTTCTTTGACAACACGATGGCCATAGTCCCGTTATATTACAATTAAAGTGATATAGCATGGATATATCACTATTTGTTACGGGAAAACCTATTTAATTTCAGTTACATGTTGGATTGGAATAACTGAGAAGGCGGCCATATGGTTGTTTTATTGTTGATACAGGACAGGCCTCGATTAGTTTCATATTTTAGTTTTAAACGATAACTGTCTTAGATTTTAAAACATATTTCCATCGCTATTTGAGACGAATAAATTGGTTTGCTTCTGTATGAACTCAGAATTATTGAAAATACAAGGCAAATTTTCGCTTTTAGGAAAGTCTTAAGCAACGAATATTTTCAATAATGAAAGTAAAATTGTGTTCTGCAGGGAACCAGCATCCTGGGTAACGTTCTCAAATATTCTGTGATTACATTAATAATTGTGAACAAAACATAGTTATCAACTAGCTAACTGTATCGAGTGGTACAGAGTGTGAATGATAGCAAATAAAGGAGATACAAATTTCATCATCGCCTTTGATTAAACTTTGGTGAGGATATGAAGCTCAGAGGATCCACGAATCTCGGAGATGCATATATATATATATTTTTAAATAGCAGTTCCTTTTATCATTGGTAATAAATAAACACTTTTCCTTTTTTTTTATACCAATGAAACACCTTCACTTTTGACCAGGTATAAACACTTGGCGACTCGGAAACGAAAAGTGCCCGTTATTCCATGTCTTTAGATTTTTTCCTTTTTTTTATATTTAAAAAAAAAAAAAAACTGTATGGAATAGGATTTAATAGAGATTTAGCAGCTATTTCTAGCAATCCGGACAGCCACGTACAGTCTCTCTCCAGCTGTGAAAAACATAAACCACTCCATGCTTTCTGCATGTGGTGGCCCAATTTTGGTGAACTTTGTAGTCAATC
>NC_069000.1:34182841-34185615 GCF_001194135.2 Octopus bimaculoides | reverse complement strand
GTTGATTACCTCAACCCCATTGCTCGACTGGTGCTTATTTTATCGACCCTGAAAGGATGAAAAGCAAAGTTGAACTCTGAGCATAAATATGGATAAAATGTTGCTAAGCATTTTGCCCAGCACAGTATCAAATCTGCCAGTTTGCCACCTCACATGGAAAATGATATTGCAAATAATAATGGTTTCAAATTTTAGGCACAAGGCCAGCTATTTCAGGGTAGGGGTAAAGTTGATTACATTGACCCCTGTGTTCAACTGATAATTATTTTATCAACCCTGAATAGATGAAAGGCAAATTTGACCTCAGTGGAATTTGAACTCAGAACATAAAGACAGACAAAATACTGCAAGCACTTTATCCAGCATGCTAACAATTCTGCCAACTTGCCACCTAATATTGCAAATAATGACATAAGAATAGTGTAAATGTCTTGTCCTTCTTGTAGCTGAGGTTTTTCTAACTCCCAGAAAGAAAATCATGGCAATGCTCTTCATTGTATAAAAGCTAATGTTCATATGATCATATGACTCTTGGATCCACTATATATATATATATATATATATATATATACATACACACACACACATACATACATACAATATGGAGTTACAATAGATGACAAGAGGTTCTCTGGGTATCCCTGTTGTTAAGTGGGGGACAGGTAAAATTTGTAGAGGATGTGTGTCTTATGGCAGTTGATGCTATGTTAGTTGGATAACTGAAAGCTGTTCAAATAGATAAGCTCTTTTTACTGACAAATTTTTCATGCTAATTTTCTTCATAAAGATTGAACTCTATATTGAATAATTTTTTCCTTATATATATATATATATATTAAATATGTGCAAAATATACAGTAGAAGTCACCTATTGTGATCACTTTATGACAGTCTTTTTATTATCAATGATTGGCTAACATTAAGTGGAAGATATAACAATCTCTTTCCCTCAATTTAGGTAACCATGTATCTCCTCTAAAGCAAAACACCTGTTTTTGTCTCTATCATAATTTAACTTCTCATCTCCTAGCATGAAGACACCGCCTTCCATACCACTCCCCCTCTCAGTTAAGGGATCTTTGTCTTGTAAGTTACTTGGTCATCTTACCAGTGCTGGTGCCATGTAAAAAGAAGTTATTTCCAGTATATCTGAGTATATAGATTAAAAGTCACTTCAGTTGTTTTGTTGCTCTGGGTCAGCTTTAACCAAACAGACCTATCACATCCAAGTAGTAAGCCAAATGACTAGGCACACTTCACAGATCTGTTATACTAAAACATACCATGTCCTTGCCCCAGCTAAACATGCTGTGATTGTTGGTTTGTATTGGGCTCAGTGTGACCATGTTGCATTCTCCTGGCCATGCTGTATTCTCTGTCCTGTCTACATTTTTACACACCAACACAGGACACCTGCAACTGGGCTATTATAATGTATAATAAGAATTTAGGTTATATTTTAAGGAGACCACTTGACCTAATCAAACCAACAGAACAAGCAGCCAGACAATAAAAATTATGGATCATCACTCATGGTTTACTAAAACTAGTTGTTAAGTTCTGTAACTTAGCAGCAGCATAATTAGTGCTAGGAGTGGCCAGCAATGGAGTGAAGTAGGTGGAAGAGATTTAGGAAACTGGTTAGTAAAAAGAGACATGTGGTGAAGAGTGAAGTCATATGCAGTGTTCTTCTGAAATGTGTTGTATGATAATGGAAGAAGAGCAATGAAAATAGGATCTGATGTAACTAGAGTGGAGAATTAAGGAGAAAGTGGCTTTTATTAGAAACATTTATGTGATGCATATAGACGAGGACAGCTTGGTAAAGAAGTGCTGATCTCTAACTGCAGAGGGAACCTGTGGGTGGGGTAGACCCAGGAAGACTAAGAATGAGGTGGTGAAATATGATCTTCAGATGTTGTGTTTCACAGAGGTGATGACAAGTGACCAAAACTTACTGTGCTTAAGACACATCAAGTTAAGTGAAACCATAGTCGTGGCCAGTGCCAGTGAAGTGTGAAATCATCTGTGCCAGTGACATGTGGGAGGTACCCATGCTGGTGACACATAAAAGGCACCTGTGTCAGTGGCACATATGACACCCTGTACACCCTGTGGAATGGTTGACATTAGGAAGGGCATGAAGCTCTCCACCTTGCCAGCTCCAGTCAAACCACCTTACCCATACCAGCATGGAAAACGGACATTAAATGATGAGGATTTACTTTAATGTATGTGAGAGAGAACTGCACGTTACAGAACTTAACTAGTTTTAGTAAACCATGAGTGATGATCCATAATTTTTATTGTCTGGCTGCTTGTTCTGTTGGTCTGCTTAGGTCAAGTAGTCTCCTTAAAATATAGCCTAAATTCCTATTATACATTATAATAGCCCAACTAATTGCAGGTGGCCTGTGTGTGTGTAAAAATGTGTACAGGCCATGTAATTCTCCTTATTAAGTCTAGTTTAAATTCTGGTAAATTTTGTTGAACCAAATCTGAAAAAAAGTTTCTTTGATTCTTCATTGTACTTTTTATAAGGTCAATATACTTGCATGTTTCTTGCATTAGTGAATATCTCAACATATGTTGAAAAAAGAAACCGGTTTTCATCTGTTGTACCCTTGACCTTCTTCAAATTGTATTTAGTAATGTTCTCAGAATTTGGAACCAAACCCTTTGTTAAATCTATGTGAGAAGATTGTTCTCAATTTGTTGTCTATACTAAGGATATTCACCTTATTAGTTTTTTATATATATATATATATATATAT
>NC_069000.1:34158693-34182505 GCF_001194135.2 Octopus bimaculoides | reverse complement strand
CTGGACTGGCTCTTGTGCGGGTGGCACATAAAAGACACCATTTCGAGCATGGCCGTTTTCGTGCGGGTGACACGTAAAAGCACCCACTACACTCTCTGAGTGGTTGGCGTTAGGAAGGGCATCCAGCTGTAGAAACTCTGCCAAATTAGATTGGAGCCTGGTGTAGCCATCCGGTTGCACCAGTCCTCAGTCAAATCGTCCAACCCATGCTAGCATGGAAAGCGGACGTTAAACGATGATGATGATGATGTATATATAGCTTGACTGACCCACTAGCTAAACTACAACTCTTGACATGTAACACTATATTTATTCAAGTAACACTATTTTATGCTTGATTTTAACTGCAAAAACTGGGGTGCAGCTTATACACAGGGCAAATCTAAATCAATGAAAGGAAAAAAATTTTGTACTGCGATTTAAAATTAGAGTTGTGACTTATGCATGAGTAGATATGGTAATTATTGCTGAGATAGTGAATATAAGCATTGATTAGGTGTAGTAGTTTAGCTGGTGAGTATGAGTTCAGTCTCTGGGTTAGTCAATCTACATACATTGAGGTTCAAACAAAATAATACAGGCTGTATCACAAGTACTAGAATAATACAGAGAATATCCCTACTGTTGACAATGAAATGAGTACAATCTATTCTTGGGGATTTAAGAAAAGGTTTATTCCAAATTCTGAGACTATTACCAAACTCAGTACGAAGAAATCCAAAAGGTATCACAGCCAGAACATGATACTAACAACCAAGATGATGATGTTAGAACAAATAAATCAGTGTAATAATATTTCCTTATCTCAGAAATTTAGACAAAATTTGTAAGAACATCTTTGTGTATATAAATATTAACAAACTAAAATTTGTTTTCTATAAGATACAAGATGATGATTTATTTTCAAACGCAGAAGAGCCGTTAGAACAGCAGAACTGCTGTTCTAACAGTGTTTCTGCATTTGAAAATAAATTATCATCTTATAAAACCATGTTAGTATTTCAGAAGTGTATGTACCAAGCAAATATGATTTGATCTGAGATTGTGTGTTGAAACTAAAACAATTATAATATGAAAAATACATATTAGCCATTTGAAAACAAAAGCTGTTAACTAAACTTAAACATTATTAATTTAATGTCAACATTTTTGTTGCACAACTGCAGCTTGGTCACTGATGCAGTTCCACTGAATCTGTCAATATGCCAGTGTGTAAAATCTTTTTCCCTACATAGGTATTTTCTAAAATTCTGTAGGTAAATGGCAAAGTACAGCCATGATTTATATACTGGTGTAATTCTTCAGTGGCTTCCTCTCCTCCTCCTCCTATTCCTAATGGACTTTGTATTGCACCAATCTACATACAACAATACAATAACTGCCTGTGTGATGTTGAGCAATGTTGTTATTTTACATCTAGCAAAACAAAAGGCTAAAATCCAAGGAAATGAGTAATTGTATAAACAAAAAACAGTTGTGTTTAATGTAATAATAGTTTCTCAGACTATTAATGCCAGCGTTAGAAATGAAACTTATTTTTATTTACATCTTCACTGTATTTTAATCGTGAATTACTGATGTAAATATTAAAATGTCTTCATCTCTTAAAGTTGAAGTTAATGGTCCAAAATGAATAAATAGTTTGAACAATAACTCATCTCAGGTATGACATTAAAGCATATAATCAAGAAAATAACTGTACCAATCTTAGCTTATTTTACAAATTTAATGTCTGTTTTGCTGACCCATCTGCTCATGGTCTGAGGGGAAATAGATAAGATAAACCTAAGGCCTAGCATGCATGTATCATACCATTTATTTATATAATGAATAAAATGTATTTATAGAGTCTTTACAAGTTAATTAGCTCTTCTGTAATCTAATATTTCTTTCAGATCTGAAACATAAAACTTTTGACTAACAAGCTACTGTTTGGAAGTCAGTGTATGTGTTTCAGAGTGTTAAACTATATATAAAGCACCTCCCGATTGGGTTTCTATAATAGTAAGAGTTAAATTTAGAACCCTTCTTCCAGGAATAGTTTCAGTGAATGATATTGTAAAGCTTCCAGTACAAGTATAGCTGTAAGGCATTTGGCAGAGTGTATACAACATCTTGTCAGTAGAATAAACAAAGTTACTTTTTTCTTTTTTTTTTTTTCCTGGCCAGTGATATGAAAGTTAAATTTAGTCACTGGTACAGCCACATGTGCTAATTTATTGTAGAAAGCTTTTGGAAGAAGAATATTTGAAAATTCGGAATAAATTGCATATAAAAACAGTAATACTTTTGTACCAATCTGTAAATTGAGACTGGGGATTCAGTTTCTAATCTAAGTGCAAGGTCAGAAATTAGATGAAAGGTTTCACAGATTTATCTTCCTTGGTGAAAATCTAATTATAATGAAGAAACATCTTTGGCAACTGCATTGTCTTTTAACTTGTTTCAGTCATTACTCTGCAGCTGTCCTGGGATACTATTGCCTTGAAGGGTTTTAGTTAAGCAAATCAACCCGAGTACTCTTTTTCCTGTTTTGTTAAGCCTGGTGCATTAATTTATCAGTCTCTAGGTTATGGGGACATAAACAAAACAACACCGGTTGTCAAAGACACATATTTTATATGATGGGCTTCTTTCAGTTTCTGTCACAAAGCTTTGATTGAACTGGGGCTATAGTAGCAGATACTTACTCAAAATGCCATGCAGTAGGACTGAACCCAAAACCATGTGGTTGGGAAGCAAGCTTCTTAACACACAGCCACATATTTCAATATTTCAATTTTACTTGCACTCTTACCAAATTTAGTGTAAGGTCTCATTTCCTAATACCTATAAAGCAAGATTAAATTTGTCTTTATTTCTAAAATTATGCTGTTTTTTGTCCATAGATATCGTCAATCCACATTATTTATAAATTTCTTGTCAGTGGATTTGATATAAAGACACTAAAAAACGCTCACTGTATGTACATGTTTGTGTTTCCTTGTCTTTACATTGTGTGATAGCTGTAAATGAGTGACACTATCATACAAGCAGCCATTCATTTCAAATATTCTGCCAAAGCATTATCTTGCTTAGAAACAGTTGAAAGGTGACAACAAGGAGGGCATCCGGGTGTTGAGAATTACTCCAATAAACTCTGATTCATGTCAGTATGGAATAGTGAGCATTATGATACACACACACACACACATATAAATATCAGGTCATTAAGAATGAAATGTCCGATTTTCTTATGCACCAAGTTTGACAGTCGTTAACTCTGATGTTTTATCCTGACAATGCTTTGTTTTACAACACTGAAGGGTTACATCATCATTTTTCAAAATGCAATTCATGGTGTCTGATTATATTGTGAGTTTTCTTTTGTAAATCAATTTTTGTGAATCCATGGATAAATCAAAAATTGTGTTGCTTATGAATATGAGTTCCATCATGGAACCAATACATCCCAGACGGCTCGAAACATCAATAAGGTTTTTGGTGAAGATGTGAATGAGCACACTGTATGTCGATGGTTTGAGAAGTTCCAGTCTGGTGTCTTTACTCTTGGTAGATGTGAAACCAAGGTGGATAATGATGAACTGGAAACTGTAGTGGAAGCACTTACATCTCAAACTATGCTCGAGTTAGCAGCAAGGTTTGATGTTTCGATTCCAACTGCATTGGACCATCTGAAAGAATCGTTATGGTAAAGAAGCTGGACGAATACCACACAAACTGAATGAGCATTAAATGACATGTTGTCTTGAAACTTACTGTTCTCTGCTGTCATAGCATAAAAGCAGACCATTTTTGCATCATATTGTTATGTGTTATGGAAAATGGATTCTTTTCAACAATAGCAAGTGTTCTGCATAGTAGTTGGATAGAGACAAGGTGAGAAAACACAATCCAAAGAAAGCCAATGATGTCTATTTGGTGGTCCAGCAGATGTATACATCATCCAATTGGATGAAATGATGAGTGAACTTGTAATTAAACAACCAGGATTGGTCAATAGAGACAGGCCAATTCTCTTGTAAGATAATGCTTGACCATTTGTTACACAAAGAACGCTACTCAAGTTACTGGAACTGAACTTGGAAGTACTCTGTCATCCACCATATTCACCAGACATTGCGTCAACTGACTGTCATGTATTTCAGGCATTAGACAACTGGGAAATATGTCCTGTGTGTCACATGTGATACACAGGACAGACAAGGGGGTAGTTATACTTTGCCACAGATAATTGTCTGCAAAACTGAATATTTATTATCTGTGGATTTTCCACAGGTGCCCGCTTGCTTATGATTTACAAATTTGCTGGACAAGAGTATAGTCACATACATTACCTTCAGCATATTACTACTACTTAGTTTATTTCACTCTAACCGTATTCAAATTCTGAACCTATTGGGATAAAACTAAACATACTTATAGTGTATGTTCTGTTTCTCTTCCATTTCCAACTTTATTTCCTTTCTGTGCTGCACTGCACATTGTTCCATCCTTGGAAGCACATCAGTTATTTTTTTTTTCAAGAAAAGAGATTGCTAGTTCCTCCTTACTTAATCACAAGCCTTCTCATGACATGACACAACTGATTCCAAGAGAGAACAAGAAGAAAAAAATCCAATCCTAATATTTGACTCGTACTTTACCGATCAACCTAGGAAGAATGAAAGACAAAGTTGACCTGATATTTGAACTCAAAATGCAGGGAGCTAGAACAAATACCACAAGGTATTCTACCTAGTACTTTAACAACTCTGCCAATATGCTTCGTTACCATTCATACCACCACTTTTTTTATAATGGTAACCTTTATAACATGTTGTTGCAACTATGATAAATATTGCATCAGCATTTTTTTTTTTTCTTTCCTCATTTTACATCAGTTTTTTCTTCAGTCTTCACTGCTTGTTAACCACCCACTCATTTATTTATTTATTTTTTACTCTATTTTGATCTTAAATAATAATTTTGTCACAGATCTTTATTGGTGTTCTTATTATTTATTCTAACCCAGTGTAAGGCAGCAAGCTGATAAAGTTGTTAACATGCTTAGCATTTCTTTCAACTTTACATTCTAAGTTCAAATTCCACCAAGGTTGACTTTATCTTTTCTAGGTCAATAAACACTTAGGTTGATGTAATTGGCTAGCCCTATGGCCAAAATTTCAGGCCTTGTATTTCAACCAAGTGTTTCTCAACCGTTTTTGTTCTATGCCTCACTTTGGTTTTCCAAAATAATGTGTACCCCACCATGATATATATAATATCCTTTACTTGTTTCAGTCATTGGATTGCAGATATGCTATGGTATCACCTTGTAGTGTTTAGTTGAACAAATCAACCCCAGTACTTGTATTTTTCAATCTGATACTTATTCTATCAGTTTCTTTTTGTCAAACCTCTAAGTTATGAGAATGCAAACAAATCACTACCAGTTGTCAAGTGCACAAATGCACATGAGCTCCCATACAGTTTCCATTTACTAAATTCACTTACAAGGCTTTGGTCAGCCCAAAGCTATAGTAGAATACACTTGCCTAATATGCTATGCTGTGGGATTGAACTCAAAGCTATTTGCTTGTAAAGTGAGCTTCTTAGCCAGAGAGCCATACCTGCACTTGCATTCAAAAGACACTTTAATTAAAGCTTTATTGCAAGTTTTA
The DNA here is from genome assembly GCF_001194135.2 of Octopus bimaculoides. Lineage (NCBI taxonomy): Eukaryota > Metazoa > Mollusca > Cephalopoda > Octopoda > Octopodidae > Octopus > Octopus bimaculoides. The sequence continues at coordinate 34,176,842 of NC_069000.1, read as the reverse complement.
TTCACTTATTATTTACTTTCCATTCTGAAGTCTGTGGTTTCAGTTCTTTTTTTGTAGAACCGTTTTACTTCATTACTTAAGTAAGTTAAAGCAGGAACCTCCACATGGTTGCTTCTCTTCCATTGCAATTTGTCTTATTAAAAACAGAAGCAACCACTCTCATTCTATAATTATGAAGGGCACCCGTCTGTGAAGATAATTTATTGGTTTTACATTTTGGCGCAAAGCCAGCAGGTTCGAGGGAGGGTGTAAGTTGATCCTATCAACCCCAGTGTTCAATAGGTGCTTATTTTATCGACCTTGAAAGGGATAAAAGGCGAAGTCAACCTCAGCAGAATTTGATCTCAGAATGTAAAGTCAGATGAAATGCCACTAAGCATTTTGTCCAGCTTGCCACCTTATCTGTGAAGATAATTCATTTAAAAAATTAATGTACAAACATCAAAATTAGCAGAACTATTCCACATGTATTATGAAAAAACGAATGTAAATTTACTTAAATATTCTCTTCTAGTGACCTATGATTCAATTTTTAATCTTTATGGCTCTGTTATTTTCCAGCTTATAACATATATAATAAAGGGGCTCCTTTATGGTCATTCTGGCTGCTAGTAATAACAGCCAAAACTCCCCAACAACCTAAAACATACATTGGAGAGTATCATTCCTAATGTCTTTGTGTCGGCACTCTGTCGCTTACGACGTCGAGGGTTCCAGTTGATCCGATCAACGGAACAGCCTGCTCGTGAAATTAACATGCAAGTGGTTGAGCACTCCACAGACACGTGTACCCTAAACGTAGTTCTCAGGGATATTCAGCGTGACACAGTGTGACAAGGCTGGCCCTTTGAATTACAGGTACAACAGAAACAGGAAGTAAGAGTGAGAGAAAGTTGTGGTGGAAGAGTACAGCAGGGTTCGCCACCATCCCCTGCCGGAGCCTTGTGGAGCTTTAGGTGTTTTCACTCAATAAACACTCACAACGCCCAGTCTGGGAATCGAAACCGCGATCCTATGACCGTAAGACCGCTGCCCCAACCACTGGGCCATTGCGCCTCCACCATTCCTAATGTACAAAAGCGAAAAAAACTGGAAAACTTTTGACCATAGACCTACTCAATCAGGGCTTAGGTTGAGCTATAAAGTACTTGAATTTGTTTCTTATTGATGCACTAGACTCCGTGTCTCTCAAACCCTGTTATTAACTGCTACAAGAACAAAGGAGATGCACTAGAGTTAGAAACTACATGAGTGTCAAGTTTATGGACCAGGTTGTGAGAATGAGTGAAAGGATCCCAGCAAAATTGATTAGAACTAGGAGTATCCTTGATGAGATGCGGTATCGGTTTATCTCATATTTATCAACATAGAAAAGGTCTTTGACAGAGTGTCACACTCTAACCTGGTGGTCACTAAAGAAACTAACCTTCAATGGTTGTGCAAACCATATGCAGTGATGTACTTAGCAATGTGTACAGCACAACCATGAATTTAGTATGTAGGTAGTGGTCCATTGAAGCTAAATATTTTTAGCCTCCTTAGTTTATCACTGTCCTCCAGACCATTACAGAGGAGGTTAAGACTGGTCAACTGTGGGAACTTGTGTATGCTGATGACTTAGTTCTTATAACTGAATCAAAGATTTAGAGAAGACATTCTAGATATGGAAACAAAACCTTGGACTGGCAGACCCTCTCTTTTCTGCCCATTTACCACTTCCTTGGTAAACTTTCTGTAGTAAGCCATGGCAGGTTTACAATGAGACTTGTTGCAGGCAGATGTTAATAGCAGAGAGCATGGATGGATTGAAGGGGAAGTTGAATAGGCAGAAGGTCTGTATGGGAGTAATAGGTATGAATGTGAATGTTAGAAAACCAAAGGTGATGGCAAATGATAAAGCAGGTGCTGAGGTGGCAGAACAGGGAATGTGTGCAGGCAGGTTCATCAGAGCTGTTGTAGTGTTGTAGTTACTTAAGTATGACATGTCTAAGGTGAGAACTGCAGATGGGAGGGAGGGAATGTGAGTTAGCTCTTGAAAGAAAATGAAGATGGAAGGTGTGAAAACATTTTGTTACCTAGGAGATAATTTGAATGAAGAAGGTGAATTGAAGTTAGTGAAGGTAGCTAGAGTAGATGCGCATGAAAGAAGTTCTAGGAACTGAGAGGTGTAGTAATGGGAAAGGAAGTGTCACTGAAATTGATGAGAAAGTTATATATGTTGTATGTATAAGTCGTCATGACTGATAGGAGTAAAGACATCAGTGATGAATGAGGAGCAGGAAAGAAGAGAAATGAGAATGGTTTAGTGAATGAGTGATCCTGGGAGGGAGGAGTTTAAACGATGAATTGCTGAGAGTGATGGAAATAGTCACTGATGAATAGAATGAGATGACTAGGACATGTACTGAGGAAGGTTAAAGGTAACAAGGTGGAGAAGTGACAAATGAATGTGGGAGGATGTAGAGAAAGGGGGAGCAAGGCAGATGTGGTTAGAAATAATAGAGGCAAGGAGGTTGTCCAAGAGATGGAGAAGTTGGGGCAAAATGAAATGTCTAACCCCTGCTTTGGCAGGGAAAATGGCCTTGAAACATTTGTTTCCATATAAATGATTAATATCATACAACCCTTTAGCATTCAGATTATTTTATCAACTGTAATACATATTCATTCACATTGATTTGAATTAATCATGCATTATCTTTGTAGTTTTGAGATTTCTATGACATGGTTGCTTATGTTTTGAACGACATTGTTAGGTATAGATGAGAAGCTAGATTTGGCCAGCTTTAACATAAAACAGGGAGAAAATTTGGGGCCAGATATGACTTGTATGCTAAAGGGTTAAAGGTAAAAAGAATAAAGGATTAAGCTTTTAGTTTTCTTTCTTTGCATTCTGTGTCAGATTAGACCAAAAATAAAAAAGAATTATTTCATGCATTTGTTCTCACATTGTCAAGAGTGAAAATAACAAGAAATGTGCATACAGAATGACTTTGCCTTTAACCATGTTGGATTGTTAAAATTAAGTTTGTTATATTCTGATTTCAGTTTATTGACTGGATATCGCTTTCTTACAAATTTTTGATCTTATTTCAACACCAGAAAGCAATATCATATTATACGAAGATGGGAAAAAATGTCTTTTTTTTTTTTCTGTAGGAGGTTGCCAGAATGGATTGGCAATGGCAGAAGATGCTGATCCTGTTGAAGGGGAAGAGGAAGAAGCCACTGTAGAAACAGATGATGGAGCAAGCGAAGAAGCAGGGACAGTTGAAACAGAATCTGCAGTATCAGATAAAGTGAGTCATCCCTCTTGAGGTATAGTGGCTGAGAATTGTCTTTTTCCATTCACTCCATAAATGTTAAAGTATCAAGTTAAGTTACACAAAAGTTATTAAAGTGTCAAGAAAGCAGAGGAACAAACGAAATATGTCTTGCAGTCTTTACTTACATGCTTTTTACATTTTGTGTTAAAATCCTGCTGATATAAACCTTGCTATTCATCCTTCCAGGCTTAAGAAAGAAATAAAATACCAGTCGAGTACTGGGGCCTCTTATAGTTGACTATACCATGCCTTCACCCAGATGTGTGAAGGCATTGTACCAACGTTAGAAGTCTGATAAAAGATCAGTGTGATCTGGTGATAACTCCATTCCATTCATTAATTTTAATATAGTGTGGCCATTGCCAGTACCTCCTGACTGGCCTTCGTGCCGGTGGCACATAAAAGCACCCACTACACTTTTGGAGTGGTTGGCATTAGGAAGGGCATCCAGCTGTAGCAACTCTGCCAAATCAGATTGGAGCCTGGTGTAGCCATCTGGTTCACCAGTCCTCAGTCAAATCGTCCAACCCATGCTAGCATGGAAAGCGGACGTTAAACGATGATGATGATATTGCATGCATGTGTATTTATTATGTGCTATTCACATAGTAAAAGTAAAAGGCTTAAGTTGATGTGTTAATGATGACCAGCACTTAATATCTGGTATAGGTGTCTTGTCAGTGTCCTATTTAGCTGTGACCTGTAGATACCAGGTTATCTAGTGGCTAATATCATATGCAATCAACTGACATCTTATTGATGAGGAGATTGATCTCATCTGCTTCAGGAACTAACTTTGAGATCTTTTGGTGTGCAGAGATTTATCATGCTATCTATATTCCTGTAACTGGGTTTAGTAATAAGGAATTATGAAGGTTAACGACTTCAAAAAATTGGAATCCATGGTTAACGAATTTATCAAAATATCCAATGAAAAGCAATGAGATTTTGCTTTATAGTTTTGAAATAGGAATTGAAGAAATAGTTTAATAAATGGGTTTATTTTAGAGATGGACATCTTATTCAATTTAAATCTTATTGGTGAGATTCAATTTTGTCACTTTTGATCATTTTTAAGAGTTTCTGCTACTAAAACTTTTGTCTTCTACTTAAAAACTATCCTAGGAAATAGTGTTTAAATTTATTATGTTTTTATTTCAGGGAGAAGAAGAAGATGATGATGATGAAAAACCATTGAGTGCATCACCTTTTGCTGATACCTACATTCTTTTCATCAAGCCAGTGACATCTACAGGTGAGGATATCTTCAGAGTAATTATTTGAAAATATTCTGCCTTTGTGTCAGAAGTTTAGAATCTGATTACTGAGCACATTAATTATCAATATTAATTAATCTTAGACATAACCATAAATTATTAATCAATAGATAATCAATGCAAAACTTTAGCTATCAAACTGAGCTTACATATTCTGTCACAATACATAATTCGAATATATTATATAGTTATAATACCAATATAATTTCTATATAATGCTTTCGTGGCTTCATTGATAGGCTTTAAATGTTTACATAATTGTTGTGAATATTTGGACTATAGCTACTGGTTATAAAGTTAAATTTTTAAACTATGGATACCTTCTTTACATTTGACAGATATTTGTCAAATGTAAATAGTGTACAGAATTCCTCATCTCTTAAATATAGAACTGAGTGGACACTTTATAATGATTAAGAACTTTCTTGTACTTCAAAGAGTAGTTAATGATACTGACATAGTTTTAGACTCCAGGTAAAAATATTTTACTTTTCTCTTGAAGTATTTCTTAGTCTTACCCAGAAACACTAAATACTATAACAGTCCACATATATTTTAGCAGACTGGAGGGCCACGGTAATTAGTAGTCAGATGTTGGCTAAAATAACTACCCTACTCTCTCTCTTTCTCTCTCTCTCTCTCAGCCACATAACTTCTGAAAGTAGTGTTAGTTTGTTATGGCCCAACATTTCAAGTGGTAGCACTTTGTTTAGTCATTTCATCTATTTCTTATATAGAACTGCCAGCTGGAAAGCCTGTCCGGATATTAGTTGGTTTCACGAATATTGGCAAGAATGACTTTACTGTTGACACTATGGAAGCTTCTCTTAGATATCCTCAAGACTTCTCATTTTATATCCAGAATGTAAGTGCCACAATTTCCTGAAATATAATTTATTTGTATATGTGTGTGTGTGTGTGTGTGTGTGTATGTGGTTATGCATTTGAATTTTTTTAAAGACCCAATGTCAGATGTCTGTGAGATGTTGTGTATTTATGTTGGTGATTATATATCTGTGAATGATCACGCAAGGCTGTGGAGTCAGTGCACAAAACCTTTGACTCTAATTCTTTGATTTATGATTGATTAACCACTGACCCCCCCCAACCATGCCTTCTCCTTTTTTTTTTTAATCAGACTAACCATATTTCTTACTAATGATTGCAAACACAAATTTGGCTAGTGTGAATCATTAAGGTACTTTTTATCACCCTAACTTGTTTAAGTTTGGGGTTTAGAGGCATGATATTGCTTTTTCTAAATATAATCTGATCAGTTAAAACTAATTAGAACAAAACCTACAAAATTAAAAGAAGCAGTTTTAAGTAAAGGATATAAATGAAATACACACACGCACATACACATACATAAACACTATGAAAAATACTTGTTTACTATTTCTAAAATCTAAAGTATGCCAAAGTTAAAACTAAAGGAGCTGAACACTCAAAGCGATTTACACAATAACCATTTTAAAAGAAATAAACTGAATTAGATTCATAGCCCTTCATTTCTGAGAATAAAGCATTCTTTGAATATAAAATTATCATCATGTAATAAAAATTGTTTTAAAATATTGGAAAGTTTATCCTTACAGAATTTATTATAGAAACATCACCATTTTCATTTTGATGTCTACTTTTTCAACCTCCACTCGTTTCCAAGTGAGGTTGTAATCTCCCAGTCTATTAAACAACTAACAGTCTGGACAGGTTTTAAGTGTGGAATTGGAACACCATTTAAGGAGCCTTTTATTTACAAAGATTGTGCAACATGTCATGTAGCCTGGATACTCTTTCAAAGTGGACTACATACAAGCTAATGGTGCCAACAGGAAGCCATTGTTTACAAACCAGTGAATATGATGGAAACACATACACATGAAAGGCTTCTTTAGTTTCTGTCTACCAAATCTACTTACAAGGCTATAGCAGAAGACACTCACCCAACATGCCAATAAGTGGAACTGAAACCAAAGCCATATGGTTGGGAAGCAAATATCTGAACCACACAAGCATACCTGTGCCTACATTACATCAAAGCAACAGCTAAATCAAAATTCAAAATCCAAAATCAACTGATGTTATATTCTTAGAAACAGTATTTCTTCTACCAGATCCTTTTAAATAGAAGTTCTTATTTGATTGTTTTCAGTGCAGAAATATTAAATTAGTATCTGTCAAACTGGAAATTTTGAGACATTATATTACAATTTACATTTAACTAGTGTTTGTACGGTTTTACTAACTCCTACCCCAGCAATCCAATAATTGCTTCTGAATCTGATTCCACAGCTTTGTGATCACACAGAATATTTGATTGAGTAGTCAGTCTATATTTTAACTTAGATATTAATTTCTTTAATCTCAGACAAGCTTCTGTATAACCAATTTCTTGTTCAAAGAAATTCTCATCATCTGCACTATTAAGGTTTGCTTGTTGATGGATTGACAACATTTTCTGTTGCAAATTAGATCCAGATGCTGGTTTTGCTTCATGCTTTGACCTCTGACTTCTTGGAATAGTTTTGTGGTTAAATTATCAAGTAGAAGTTTATTTTTTTTAAGAAAACCTCATAACAGGTTGAGTTGTTTACTGTATTTGTTAAAATTCTATTCTAGGAGAGCAAGATGTTCCAAGATAGGTCATGTTTTTCTGTCTGTGACTGGTTTCATTATTAATAGTTAAGCTTGCTGTATGCTTTTTTGTGTTTGCTACTGCAGCTTTGCTATAAGTTATTGAGACCTAAACCATTAGTTTCCATGAAGTCAGCAGCATCACAATTGTACTCATTACTAAAACTGATGACTGTTCTGTAGAGTGACGTTATTATTGTCAGTTGTGTAAATATCACTTAAGATATAAGTAAAACCTTATTTATCTATTTAACATTAATTTCTTTCAGTTCACCACTGTTCGTTATAACCAAGCTATAGAGCCCAAAAGACAGGCCAGCTTTGAATATGAATTTATCCCAAATGAAGCTTTACATGCTCGACCCTTTGGACTTGTTTTGAATATAAATTACCAGGATGCAGTGAGTTTAAATTTGATAAATAATCTATTCTCAGTACTGTAAAATTGTGGTAAATAAGGGTACAGGAGTGTCTTTATCTCCAATTCATTATCATTCATAAAGAGGAAATTATTTTCATGCACTTCTTTTTCATTTTTATCAGCTTTTAATCCTGAAAATAATCTGTTATCTCATTGTCACTATCATATCTACCATCATTATCATTCAATGTATTCATGTTTTGCAGTCAGAAAGACAATTCTATCCAGTTGTCTTTCCTTACCATCACCTACTATTGTCTTAGTCTGTGTTCTTCACATCACTTAACTGTATTTTGTCTTTGTAAATGATTCTTGATCCTATTAATTTCTAATCGACTCCTAACTACTTTAATGTATGCTCTTCTACTCACTTTGTGTGGATGTTTAACCTTTACAAATGTTGTTTTGTGAAAGGAATCTCCTTAATTTAAAAAAATCTACTCCTCTAAATTACAGCTGTTATGCTGTCATCAATATTTCAGGCAGGTTGAGTGACCACATAGAAACACACTTGGTGCAATTAATATTATTGTTATTGGTTTCTTAAAACAAATTAAATGGTTTAAAACTTTAAATTCAACAGCAGCAATAATAATAATTATTATTATTAAAATTGTTATAATCCTTTCTACTACAGGCACAAAACCTGGAATTTGGAGATGAAGCTAGTCAATTACCTTGAGCCCAGTGTTCCACTGGTATTTTATTGACCATAAAAGGATAAAAGGTGAAGTCAACTTCAGCAGAATTTGACATCAGAACGTAAAGAATAACAATTCTTTCTATGATAGGCATAAGGTCTGAAATTTGTCGGGGAGGAGCCAGTCGATTGCATAGACCCCCACTGCTCTACTGCTGTTTATTTTATCGACCCCGAAAGAATGAAAAGCAAAGCCAACCTTGGTAGCATCTGAATGATGATGATGACAACAATAATAATAATATTAATGTTCAATTTGTTGTTACCAATGATTATTTCTTTAATCCTTCAACATTTATACTGGCAATATCCAACTCAAATATTCTACCTGTTTTATAGTTCAAACTGCCCAGATCCAGCTTCTCACACATACCTTAAGGTGTTGTTCTAAAAAATAATCAGATCTTCAAAATGTCAAAGCTACAAGATAATGCATGATTAATTCAAAACTATGTGAATGAAGTGTCACCTTTTTTTTTAAGGTGGTAGGAGATGCTTTGGGGGAAATTTTACTGCTTTTTCTAGCAAGACTCGACTGCCAAAATATTAATTAGCTGGCTCAACTGATTTCAGTTTGCTACCCATGCCAGCATGGTAGGTGGGCATTAAACAATGATGATGATGTGTTACCAGAATTTTGATAACATTGTTTGCATCTGCTGCTTGCTTATCCAAGTCATGCACAGCATTCTGTTGGTATTTCTCCAGTCAAATGCTATCTAACATTACACATTTAGCTATATTTCACTATACAAACACACACACATTCACTCACCCAAACTCTGAGGTCTCCCATTCCTCTTCTCACTTTCCTCCTTCGTTCATTTTCTCCCCATCTACATTTCTGCCTTTACCCTTGTCTTTCGTCTTCTCTTCTCCCCACCTACTCTCACTATGACCCAGTGTGTGTGTCTCCACTTCCTCCTCCCTTTTCACATTAATCCTGCAATGTAAACAGGTATCATAAATTCAGTATCATTTGTTTCTTTTTCTCTTTCCTCTCTGATTTCCCTTCCTTATCTTTGATAAAAGCTATAGCCCAACCTGTTAAATCCTTTTCTAGTTCTTTCATGGGTATATTTGTTTCCAGTGTACACACTTTTCAATTGTTTCGTTTCGTATTTCTTTACTTTTTCTACCATGAGTTTTACTTGTCTAACTTCACTTATCATTTACTTGTTTGTCTCGTCTGTACGTCATAATATCATTTTGTTTGTGTTATATATCTAAATATCTATCTAACTATCTATCTAGGTAGGTAAGTATTTAACGAGCTTTAGTTCAAACTAAAATGCAAGGATACCTGAGCTTATCTGAAATGTATTTTATGCTCCTTGTTTAACAAATACTTTACAATATACCTAGGTATAAATTGCATCTATTATATCTAATACAAATATCAATTAAGCCAAAACAGACAATAGAGCTTGGTGCAGTCTTCTGACTTGCCAGTTCCTGTCAAACTGTCCTACCCATGTCAGCTTGGCAGACAGATGTTAAACAATGATGATGACAACCTTTTGATTTTCAGATAGTAAATGTATTTACAGTGCAATATATGACCACTTGATTAACAAGACCTATCTTGGAATATTTGTTGGTCTAACACTGTTTTCCTTCTAGCATTTAGTAGGGAGTAAATTAGAAACAAAAATGTTTTTTAAATAGAAATTGGAAACAACATTTAATGGTCAGCATGAGTAAAGATCATCATCATCATTTAAAGGCTGTTTTCCATGCTGACATGGGTTGGATGGTTTGACTGAAAACTGGTAAGCTGAGGGGCTGCACCATGTTCCAATCTGATTTGGTATAGTTTCTACAGTTGGATGCCCTTCCTAATGCCAACCACTCCAAGAGTGTAGTGGTTAGGGTTACAAAACACTGGCATCGGCACAACTGCAATCTCACTTGGTTTAATAGTATATTGCCAAAGGTCTCAGTCACTTGTCATTGCCTCCCATGAGGCCCAAAATTCGAAGGTTGCTTTTTACATGCAATTGGCACGGATGCAAATTCTTTTCCTGTGACAAAAGTATGTCTAACCAGAGCACCTGTACTAATATAGTTGGAATAATTACTCAATTATTTTAGGCAACTAGCCTTTTCAGCACACATTAGTTAGTTTTGTACACCAGTGGTAAACTATATATGTGCAGCGTGCACAAGCACACAGCTTAGAGAAAATAAGGATCTAACAGACTAGAATTGACCTCTTTTCAGGAAGGTAACTTTTACCAGACTGCTGTATTCAATGAGACTGTCAATATTGTTGAAACTGATGAGGGCCTCGATGGAGAGACGTAAGTAATATATGTTTCTATTCACACACACACACACACACATGCATGCTAGTATTATTTCAGATCTGTCAGGAATATACATGTATCCGCTTTTTTCAAGAAAGGAAGCAGAAACTCTAATTAGGTCCATATTCTTACAACAGTGGTTTCCACTAAAAACACTCTGCCATCCAAAAGCAGACATGATATTATAGGCTTCTTTTCACCTTGTCTACCCAAGTTCACTCACAAAGCTTGAGTCAGCCCAAGGTACAGTATAATGGCATCGAGTAATTATGAAGCAAACTTCTTAATTCTATGGTGATACTTTTACATGTTTCAATCTTTGGACTGCAGCCATGCTGAGACATTTCCTTGAAGGGTTTGCTTGAACAAATTGACCCCAGTATTTATTTTTTGTCTTTAAGACTGATACATATTCTATCAATATCTTTCACTGACTCACTGAGTTACAGGGATATAAACAAACCAATATGGGTTGTCAAGCAATAGGAAGATGATCATAAACTTACACACTCTCTATCTATACATGTGCAAATAATGGGCTTCCACACAGTTTCTCTCCACCAGTTTTACTCACTAAACATTAGTCAGCCTGGAGCTATAGTAAAAGACACTCACCCAAGGTGAGTGGGACTGAACCTAACACCACATGCTTGCAAAACAAGCTTCTTAACCACACAGCCATCCCTGCACCTACAAATGCTTCATCAAAAATTTACTGATTAGGAAGGTAATTAGATGCCATTTAGACAAATGCAAATTAGTTTTGGAATATTAATTGCTTCAGTTGATCACCAAAGCAGAAAATAGGCTGTATCATTCATGTTGGATTAAATGCCAAGTGGTATCTGTTCTGATTCTCTGTGTTGGGAGTTCAAATCTCAGCAAGATCAACTTTGCCTTTCACCCTTTCAGGGTCAATAATAAAGTACCAATCTAGAGTAATGGATTAATGGAACTGTTCCCTGCTCTTTGCATATTGACAGCAATGTCTGCAACAACACTGGTGCCAAACTGTATTAGCCTAAGTTGGTAACATTTTCCCTGGATAAACATCAGAGGCATAGAGAACAGAGCCTTGTATACATGGGTAACCTGACAGTCTTCCACAAAAAAAAAGATCTTTCTCAGGCGTGGCTGTGTGGTAAGAAGCTTGCTTTGTAACCACATTGTTCTGGGTTCAGTCCCACTGCATGGTATTTTGGGAAAGTGTCTTCTACTATAGCCTTGGGCTGTCCAAAGCTTTGTGAATGGATGTGGTAGACGGAAACTGAAAGAAGCCCATTGTGTGCACATATATATATATATATATATATATATGTGTGTGTCTTTTGTGTCTATGTTTGTCCTCCACCACCAATCAGTGTTGGTATGTTTAAGTCCCTATAACTTAGTGGTTCAGCATGAGAGACCAATAGAATAAGTACCAGGCTTAACAAAAAAATAAGTACTGGGGTCAATTAATTTGAGAATGTCAATTTATTCATTTGAACCTCTTAGTTTCACTTTTAACCTCATTTACATCAACTTGTTCACTGCTAAATTAATGAATCAAAATTTGCTTATACAGCAAGTAAATATCTTAATGACCTGTGTACTTAAATGCCGTTACCATTTTTTTAGTCTAAACTCCTGCTTTAGGACAAATCTCAGTGTAGGGTATGGAATGGATTTAACAAAGATGACTGCCAGTTTCTTTTCTACTCTAAGCACGAGACCCAAAATTGTTCACTGTGCAATAACAATTGACAACTGTACCATTTTAAGACTCAATCCTTGTTGAGGACATCATCATTTAACGTCCACTCTCCATGCTGGCATGGGTTGGACAGTTTGACTGAGGACTGACAGGCCAGGAGGCTACACCAGGCCCCAATCTGAACTGCCAAGGTTTCTACAGCTGGATGTTCTTCCTAATACCAACCACTCCAAAATTGTAGTGGTGCTTTTTATGTGCCACCAGCATGGGAGCTAGTTAGGGGGCACTGGCATCAACCATGTTCAGATGGTGCTTTTTACATGCCACCGACACAGGAGCCAGTTAGGGGGCACTTTGTAGTTTTTTTTTTTTATCTTTCCATTATCATTTAAATGTACCTCTATCATGGTCTGGGATCTTTCTTTTATCTCTTACTTGTTCCAGTCATAACACTGTGGCACCACCTTGAAGAATTTTAATTGAACAAAGCCTGATACTTATTCTAGTGTCCTCTTTTGCTGAACTAATAAGTTACAGGAACATTAACACACCAAAACTGGCTGTTAGGCAGTGCTGGGAGACAACCACGTGCACACACACACACACTACTACTACTACTACTTTCAATTTTTGTCTACCAAATCCACTTAAGGCTTTGGTCAGCTTGTTGCTATAGTAGAATACACTTGCCCAAGGTACCACACAGTGGAACTGAACTTGGAACCATGTAGTTGGAAGCAAACTTCTTACAACACAGCCATACCCAGATTATATATTGTGTTTGTGGAACCCCAATAAGTTTTTGATTAGTTGCTACTATATCAAAGAAGGCCTTGATATTTGAACTCTAAGCATAAAGTGCCAGAACAAATACTGCTAGATATTTTGTCCAATGTTCAAACAATTTTGCCAATCCATGGCCCTAAATCATTATTACCTTAATTGTTGTTTCCAATTTAGGTGCAAAGCTAGCAATTTTTGAGTTGGGTGGTATAGTCAATTACATTAACCTCAGTACATAACAGTTTATTTTATCAACTTTGGAGGAATGAAAGTCAGGATTGAACTCAGAACATAAAGAGTTGGAAGAAATATTGCAAGGCTTTGTGTCCAGTACTCTAACAATTCTCCCAGTTCACTGCTCTAAATCATGTGTTAAAATATTGTAAAATCTGTCCTGTAATTAGCTATTATCAATTTTTGATTTAAAATGTGAAAACTGCCTAAGAGTTGTCTTTTGTTTTTGTATTAATCTTCATTCCCACTTTATCATCATTTAATGCTCACTTTCCATGCTGGCATGGGTTAGATGGTTTGACTGGAACTGATAAGCCGGAGAGCTGCACCAGGTTCCAGTCTGATTTGGCAAGTTTACTACAGGTGGATGCCCTTCCTAATGCCAACCACTCTCGGAGTATAATGGATGTGTTTTATGTGCCACCAGCAAGGGTGCCATTTACATGACACCGGCAACAGCCACGTTCTCAAGCACAGCCGATTTTGAAAGGTGTCAGTCACTTGTCAATGCTTCTGTGAGGCACATTTCCAGCAACGGCCACAATTATGATTTCATGGATGCCATTTACATGGCACTGGTAACAGCCAACTATTTGTAAATTAACATAATCCTTTCAATACTAACCCACCTGAGGCTGTCCTTGGTTTTGTGCTACAAAACCTCCCTCTTTTGAAAGTGTTCATATTTAAATTAAAACCTTTCATCACAATTTTTGTATGAATCTGTTCCTTTTTAGTTATGCCCCAAACACCAGTTTAATAATTGTTGTCTTAGTAAATCCTTCCAAATACTTAGTTATTTTCAAAATTAATTAAAAGTTATTAGGAAAATGGTCACAAAAGAATGAATGTAGTTTATGATTTGTGAATGTAGTTTGATATTTCTGTTTCACATCTTTAATTAATTTATTTTCTTTTTTCAGTTTCTTTCTCTATGTTTTCTTGGCTGCTGTCATTGTCTTGATACTCGTTGGAGCCCAGCAACTTCTAGCTTCATTTGGCGTAAGTAGAAATAAAGTCAATTTCCATGATTTTTTTTGTTATTTTGTTGTATAATGTCAAGATGAACAAGATACAGCTTTTCTGGTTGTAGGGTTTAGATTTCATATACTAGAGCAAACATTGCTGCCTACAGTGTACACAAGCCTCTTGTTTCTTGGATCAGAAGTTTCCTGAAAGACTATACCATTACAACATATCAACGGGGCTCTCTCTTACCTGCATTCTAACAACTTTTATGTACCTGAATGTCTCCCACACTCTGTCTATTAAAGGTGACAACATTTTGTGGCCATTAACAACACCCATTCATATGCAGTTGGCACTCTGCTTTACACCTTAAGCTTACACTAAATAATGAAGCTCTTAAGATTATCTTTCGATTGGAGACATGACAGCTAATCTACACATCTCATTACATATCAAAGGAAACAGTCTTTGCTTCACCCTCAATGGTTGTGAATAACAAACCTCTAAAACATTAGATACTCAGCTTCACATTTTTCAATAACTGCATCAAAAAGACTATGATTCGTCCTTACATTTTGGAGGTACTTTGGCCTTGACCAGTTGCTGACCCTACAAAGCTGATGATCATTTTGGAGTACAAATCACATAGTTGACTGTACTACTTACTGTACACACTTTTAATCTAAGCTGCTTCCAAAAGGTCATTTGGCTGGTTGACAAAAATTCTGCAATCACTAGTTTACAGATGCAGTTTCTTTCAACACTATTACTGTAATCTCTGAACTGTTTTCTCTCTCTCTCATTGTATGTATATATATATATATATATATATATATATATATATACACACACACCTACCTTCTCCTCCTACACCATCACATATTTTGCATTAAATACTTTGCCTAATCCTTCATTTCTGGAGCTCTACATTTCACTCTCTCTACACTTTTTCAACATAAACCTCATCAAAGGGGGAAGGGCAATATCCTATCTTATTTATAAAGAACTGTACTAAAAATCACCAATTTCAGAAATTATTACTCATTACTTTTTGCCTTGAAAGTGTAGAAATGATTTGCTGAGATACTAATTAACAGAAACTTCAGTACATAGCATTTAATGACAAAGTAAAGAAGATAGGCTCATTTCATTTCAGAGAAAGACGAGAACAGTAAAGCCAAGAGTGACTGTAGAACTTGGTACAGAGAAGAACGATGTAGATTACGAATGGCTCCCAAAGGAAATACTTCAAGAAATGAGTAAGTAAATCTTGTTTCAGTGTTCTTCAGTTTGATTGCCATTATTTGGTAACTAGATTGTTAAATATAGCTTATAAAACGATAACCATCTAATTAAAACCAAGATTAAATTTAATATTAGCAATAATCTTTGAAATAAGTCAATGTAATAGAAGTTTTACATTGATCTAATTAAAAATTCTGGAAATCTGTCAGAAATACAGTTTTCAGTTCAAACTAAACCCTTGGAGGCAATGAAACAATATACAGATTGTGATCTAAATACGAGGCTTAAAATGCAGGATATTTGAATTATTCTAAAATGATGTAAAAAGCAAATTTTTTATTCAAAGTTTCTGTCTAATTATCCATTAAAGCAATGATTCATTTGTTTGTTAGTAACTAACAAAACAACAACAAAAACTGTATTAATCTCTTATTTCATAATTTTAAGCCTACATATCTTTGAGGCAGGACACAATGAGCACATCCCTATTTTTATCTCTTAATAAGCAAAATAACTCTTTACTTTCCTTTAGTGTTCATTTTTAATCTTACTAGTGTAAAATAACAAGATTAATTAGGTTAGGTGAATAAGGTAGAAAATCATCATTATTAATAGCATAGTTGAGGTAATCTCCATGCTAGAGAACTTACTTGCTTTTACACCATCCAGTTTCTTCTGGGTTCAAATTCTTTCATCCCTCTAGTATTGACAACTGTTGAATTTATGATATTACCTTGTACAAAAATGGTCCGGTGTCCAGTTTAAATTATATATTTCAGTATTTTAGTTACTTCTTAGTTAATAATGTCCATAATCTAGTTATAAATTACTAGTTGGAACTGAATTGTTTATGTTATTGCTATGTTCTTAGTTATGAAACATTGGCACTTGTGCCGGCGGCATGTGAACAAAACTTTGGACCGACTCCTGTGCAGGTGGCACGTAAAATACACCATTTGAGCGTGGCCGCTGCCAGTACTGCCAGACTGGCCCTCGTGCCGGTGGCACATAAAAAGCACCCACTACACTCTTGGAGTGGTTGACGTTAGGAAGGGCATCCAGCTGCAGAAACTATTTTCCAGATCAGATTGGAGTCTGGTGTAGCCATCTGGTTCGCTAGTCCCCAATGAAAACGTCCAACCCATGCTAGCATGGAAAGCAGATGATAGATGATGATGTAACATCATTGCCTTTTCAAACTTGGAAAGTATTGAAAGCCTCTAATTCTCAAACTGTATGTGTGTATACATTTTCTTTTTCCTTTCAGACCGATCCCCCCGCAGAGGGACCCCAAAGGTATCACCAAGAAAGCGCCGTCAAAACAAGCGCTTTACAGGAGCTGGAGAAGAATAACAGAGTTGTTAATTAAACCAAGGTTAACAATTCTTAAATTTTCTCCTTGCCATGTTGTTAGGAGAGAAACTTTTCTACTTCTAAAAATAAAATTTATTCCACGAAAAAAGTCCAAGTTCCCCCAAATTATAAGTAGGATTTTCCCTTTGTATGAATGTTGAACTAGAGGAATAAAAGGACTTAATTTCTAACTAAATTCTTCATTTTCATTTTTCTAACCAACTATTTTGTTTACTTCATAAATGATGTTCTATAAGTATCATATGTAATGTATGTACACTGTTGATAGGCCAGCTACTGTGGTATTTGTCCTGAAATAACATCTATGGTGGACGTGCAGCATTAAAAACACTATATCAGAGGGAGTGGGAGAAAACATCATCACTGCAGCACATCCATAAGAAAAGCCACATTTTCCAAGCATTTGGTTATTTTTTTAATATAATCAAAAGGATTTGAAAGGTCAAGAGCTAAAATCAAACATATTTCCTTGTGCCAAAAGGAAAGAAATTAATTACAATTAAGTAATTAACATTTTCTTAATTTGCTTGTCATTGTCATCATTTTACATTTGCTTTTCCACATAAGCATGCGTTAGGAGTCATCACAGTCCAAGTCAGCTTTTGATCAGTTTCTTCTCTACTAAACAGTTGGAGAACTCCATGTTGTAAGTTCTGTTTCTAACATGATTTCTATGGTTAGAATCCTTTCCTATCATCAGTCACTTTACAGAGTGAATTGGATGCATTTTATTGTGACAGTGGTACTAGAGAGATTGTTTTGTTCCAGCAAGACAAATAAAAAGAGTGAGTATTAAGTAAAAGAGGAAGTAAAGGTGGGAGAGTGACAGACAGATGAATGGTGATTGCTGATAGGGAGATTTAATAGAAAAGACTCTGGCAGCATGATAGAATATTTTTTTTATTGTAAAATAGAACTACTCCTTTGGACCCATTGCTTGAAGTAGTGTTTCCTAGTCTCCACATTTAGTTCACTCTGCTAATTAAGATTTTTAAATATCATAAAAGTTTAATTTTCATCAACTGTCACCAGTGTTAAGTATATTTTCATTTGAAGGCTCAAGAAGAAAGTCTCTGATATAATCTTCCTGTAGTAAACTGTAAAAGACAGGAACATTGTATATTGAACAATGCTTTTTTTTTTTCCCCCCTCTAAATTTAAATATAAATTTATTTAAA
>NC_069000.1:34152517-34158683 GCF_001194135.2 Octopus bimaculoides | reverse complement strand
TTTTTTTTTTCCCCCCTCTAAATTTAAATATAAATTTATTTCAAAATATTTTGTAATTAAAAAGACCAAAAAAAAATTTTACCTAAATCAAATTAGGGAGGAGTGTTGAATAATTAAACTAATATTGAAACTCAACTGAATGTTCTTTTTCGTTAGTTTGAATTATATTTCAGTTTACAACAGTGTTTTAGTTTTATTGAAATTGCAAATCAAAAGTAATAAAATAAAAATTGAAATTCAGATTCAAATTAATCTTGTGGTAAGATAATTAAAGATTGCTAGTCAAACATTATTTTAAAAAATTCTTCACAAACCTTATATTTGGTTGAGTCATTTGAATTGGTAAAAGATCTGGCTCATTCTGAGTGTAGAAAGAAAAAAAAGAGAAAATAATTGTTAGACATAAATTGCTTATTTTTGTTGCTTTAATGAATGCAACATTTTGGATTTTAAAACCAATAGTTATAAGGCAAAAAGAAAAATACATTTCAAATTATTCCTCTCAAAGTACACTGTTATTTAGAAAAGTTATAAGGAATTTCATATTGATTGGTCTGCTAGAAACAGCAATCAAATTTCCTTCAATCACACAGCCATCTTAAAGGAAGGATATATAGAGGCTACATTATACTATCAGGAGTGGGGGGGAGAATGGTCATTTGTCTGTTCAATCCGTGCTATGTGGGGTCTACACAACAGCTGCATTTACCTGGAAAAGTGCAGGGAGAGGTTTCAAACTTTATCAATAATTTACATTATAGAAATAGGTCAAGCTAGTAGAACAATTGAGGGTAGAATTGGTTCAGCATCATACAAAATGCCTTTTTCTTATTCATCCCATTTCTGTTAAGGTGGTAAGTTGGCAATTGCAAAAGAGCCATTGCACCTCATGAAATAAAATTAACATTCTCATGACTCTCAGTGGCCTACTGTAAGGTGCATGAACAATAAGCCATTATTTCACTGTTCCAAGTTATTACAGAACAACTGAGGTAGTATAAAAATACCTTAATAAAAATGATCAAACATAGTTCAGGCTTTAAAATATATCTTTGACTTATTTTAGTCGGACTGGAGCATAACCTCGGTACTTTTTTTCTTTTCCAAATACTGGTACTTATTCTATTGGTCTCTTTTGCTAAACCACTAAATTACAGGATGTAAACACTCCACCATTAGTTGTCAGATGATAGTGGAGGACACACATGTACATACAAAATCCACTCTCAAGGCTTTGGTTGACCTGAGGCTATAGTAGAAGACACCTGCCCAAAGTGCCACTGAACCTGGAATCATGGTTGGAAAGTAAGATGTATTTGATGATCTTAATTTATCAAAAAGACCACTATCCAATAAAATACTCAATACATTTTAAAATGCAGAGTTTATTTTATTTTGATATTGACTCAAACTACTTGACCTCTGAAGATGTGCTTCTTGGTCCCTGATACATCTTCAGAGGTCATATAGTTAGATCCTTGAAGATTTAGAAAATATGAAACAGTAAATTTTGTATAAAGTCAATATTAAAATAAAATAAATACAAACTTAACATTTTAAAATGCAGTTCTATATTTAAGAGATAAGGAATTATGTACATTATTTGCATTTGACGGATATTTGTCTTCATTTTGTTTGCTGTTAACAACATTTTAGCTGATATACCCTTCAGCCTTCAGTTGGAGTCTTGGAGAAATTTTGAACCTGGGTTCTCATTCCTAAGGTATTTTTTGATATTATTATTCAGGTCATTGCCTGGAATCAAACTCAGAATCTTGGGGTTAGTAGCCCTCGCTCTTAACCACTACTAAACCCAAGATTCCAAGTTTGATTCCAGGCAGTGACCTGAATAATAATAACATCGAAAAACACCTTAGGAATGAGAACCCAGGTTCAAAATTTCCCCCAAGACTACTGATGAAGGCTGGAGGGTATATGAGCTGAAACGTTGTGTTAATAACAAACAAGATGAGGACAAATATCCGTCAAATGTAAATAATGTATTGAGTACTTTATTGGATAGTTGTCTTGATAAATTAAAGATCATCAGATACATATGTATATATACGTGTGTGTGTGTGTGTAATCCAGTCCATGTTAACAGGTTGATGAAATTTAACAGAAGCAGTGGTAGGGTAATTCCATTATTAAGATGTAAAGAAAGACCTTCAACTCAGGATTGCAAAGTAATGGAACAATAGTTAATTTATACAGGTACATATTGGTAAGTTGTACTCATTGTGTTTTTCAAAAACTTGGTGGAATAAGTGACAGTTATGTGAAATGTTGAAATATCAACCTTACTTGTAACGTATATTACCAAGACGAACTGTAACTCTAAAGTCAGATAAATTCTCCAATTTGGGACGTATTTAAAATAGCAAAGCAAAAAATTTTAAAATCCCGCTAAATTTTACTTCAGAAGCCTTAACCTTTTTGATACCAACCTGCCTTCAAATCTATTATATAAACATCCTGTTATCTAAATTAAAATATCCACCAAAACTCTGTTAAATTACGTTCCAAACACCAGCTTAATAGTGGCAGCTATTTTACTAAATTCTACATTATTTTCAAAATCAATTGAAACAAAGGCAGTGTGTTTGAACAGAAATATAGCGAAGATCAACTGATTTTGTTTGTTGAATTAAATGTTTTGTTGGTGTTGAAATTTCATTATGATAAAAGTATTTACTCACCATTTCTCGTACCATGGCTCGACAACCGAAACATAGGTGGTCAGAGATATCAACATCATTGCTAGAACAAAAATAACAAATTCTCTTATAGGATGCATGGTCAAGATGGAAAGAATAAATATCATTGAAATATTTTTAAAAAATTGTAATTTAGAAGGGATCTTCTCTGGAAATAAAGGTTAAAAGAATATGATGGGATTTAACAAATGCTTTTTGCTTTAATAATTTCTTTCAAAATAAAGTGCAGGATATCACCATCATTTAACATCTGTGTTCCATGCTGACATGAGTTAGATGGTTTGACAGGATCTGATGGGTCCAAGGACTGCATCGTGCTCCAGTGTCTCCTTCAGCATGGCTTCTGTGGTTGGATGCCCTTCCTAATGCCAACCACTTGTGTGCTTTCTTCGTGGCACTAATGAGGTCGCCATGCAGCTCACAAGATTACAAAACAAAAGGAGATGAAGGACTAAAGTATGAAAGAAGGGGGGGGGGCTTGAGTGCAGGTTACACAACCATGTGGTTCTGGGTTTGATCTCACAGTGTGAATCAAACAAAACTGAATGAAATTTGGTAGACAGAAACTACAGAGAGAAGCCAGCCAAATTCATATATTTACATATATTATAATCACACACGTATGTAGATTGTATTTAATTTTGTCCCTTGATACCAAGGTGTACTTTGCTCTTTTGCTTTTTAGTAACAGAGTACTGAGAGTGGTATAATGAACTAAAACATTCAAATGGTGATGCCTCAGCATGATGATAATCAAATAAATTGAAACCAATCAAAGAACACAATTCACCTGACACAGGTAGAAGGCCCTGTTTGATCTGTAGAAAATGGCATAGGCAGAAATAACATAAAATATACCCAGTGTAAGCTATGGGTACATAAGAGGTAGAGCAACATCAGAGGAAGGTTAACAGGGAAAATAGCTTTTGTGTGTGAAAGATGCACAGGCACAATTAACACTAAAAATGTACAGAAAATAGACTCCATCAAATGCTGGGGGAAAGCTAGAAATAGTTGATAGCTTCTGTTACCTAGGTGACCAAGTCAGTAGTGGAGGTTGATGCTCCAAGAGCATAGCTACTAGAATAAGAATAGGCTGAGCAAAGTTCAGAGAGCTTCCACCTCTGCTGGTAACAAAGGGCCTCTCTCTGAGAGTGAAAGGCAGACTGTATGATGCCTGTGTGCAAACAGCCATGCTACACGGCAGTGAAACATGGGCTGTAACTGCTGAGGACATGTGTAGGCTTAAAAGAAATGAAACTAGCATGTTTTGCTGGATGTGTAATGTCAGTGTGCATGCACCCTGAGAGAAAAGTTGGGCATGAGGTATCAGTTGTGGTGTGCAAGAGAGATGACTGTGCTGGTATGGTCATGTGATGCATGTGGACGAGGACAGCTGTGTGAAGATGTGCCACACTCTAAAGGTGGAAGATATGGGATGAGGTGTTGAAGCATGATCTTCGAATGTTGGGCCTCATGGAGGCAATGACAAGTGACCAAGACCTTTGGCGTTATGCTGTGCTTAAGAAGACCCATCAAGCCAAGTGAGATTGTAGTCATGGCTGATGCCAGTGATACATAACTGGCATGTAAAAAGCACCCTTCAAATGTTGGGCGATGTGCTGTGCTTGAAAAGACCTGTCAAGCTAAGTGAAATCATAGTCATGGCTGATGCCAGTGCCGTTTGACTGGCACCCATGCTGGTAGCATGTAAAAGGCATTGAACCTCACAGTGGCAGTGACAAGTGACTGAGACCTTTGGCCCTATATCATGCTTGTGTAGACCTGTCAAGTTAAGTGAGAGCATAGTCATGGCCGATGCCAATGTCACATCAATGGCACCCATGCCGGTAGCATGTAAAAAGCACCCACTTGAATACCATTAAAAACAATTGCTATCATTACCAATTAAATAATTTTGTAAATGTAACTGAATATATATATATATATATATATATATATACATATATGGATGCAGATGTGTGGCTGTATGGATACATAGTTTGCTAGTAACCATTTGATTTCACATTGTATCCTATTGCCTGGCACCTTGGGGCTTCTATAACCTCAGACAGATGAATGCTTTATAAGTGAAATTGGTAAATGAGTAGATGGAAACTAGTTGTTTGTTTGTGAGTGTGTAGATAGATAGATAGATAGATAAATAAATATGTGAAAGTGTATGGCCTAGCAGTTAGGCAATTGCACTTACAATTATGAGACCATGGGTTCAATTCCAAGACTAGTTGCATGTTGTGTCCTTGAGCAAAACACTTCATTTTACATTGCTCCAGTCCACTTAACTGTAAATGGATGACCCTGCAATGGACCAGAGGAAATGTTGGCCTGCTCGCCCAGCCAGCAGGGTGGTATCATTCAAAAGTTAAAATGATGCAAAGTCCATTGAGACCAGAGATGTATAACAACATCCAATAGTCTGGTCGATCATGCAATATATAAATATATACAAATATATAAAGATGGTTGTAAATGAGCATCAGCATCATATAAGCGAGAGGTTGTTTGTTTTTATTCTTCAGTGTAAAACATATCACACTTTCCAGCAGTGTTATTGTATGGGGCTGAGACATGGCAAACAACAGTTTTAAGTCAAATAAGCAAATACAATCATTCATCAACAGGTGCTTGCGTAGTATACTTAAAATTAGATGGCCCGAACACATAAGCAATATGGAGTTATGGCAAAGAACGAATCAAGTTTTGATTAGAGAGCAAATATTTAAGAAAAAGTGGAAGTGGATTGGTAGCACAATTAGAAAGGACACACCAAATGTAGCGAAAAGTGCTTTACAGTGGAATCCGGATGGATATAGAAAGAGGGGTAGGCCTAAGAACTCATGGCGTAGATCAACAGAAAAGGAACTAGAGAAAGGGGGACATTCATGGCAGCGTATAAGTACAGAAGCGAAAAATTATGCGACATGGAATTCAATTATAAGTGGCCTATACTCAGTGTTGGAGGGTTAAAGGCAAGAAAGAAAGAAAGAAAAACATGTCTGGCACACAGGAAAATATCACTTTACTCAGAAACAGTGGGGGTTGGTAACAAGAAGGGCACCAACTGTAAAAAAAATCTGCCTCTACTTAACCCATGCAATCATGGAAAAGTGGACATTAAAACAATGATTATGATGAAATCACTGTCTGATGGAATGGTAACTTCTCACAGATTGCAACATACCCACAAAATTTGAAAATGTTTCATTTCTCTACAATCAAATACCCTGAGGTACACAGAACTGAATATTCTAACAAGACACACATCAAACTACAGTAGATATAAACTCACAAACCTCACCATAAACCTTTGTCAGTCAAGAGGTCAAAAAGGCAGCGAGCTGGCAGAAACGTTAGCACGCCGGGCGAAATGCTTAGCGGTATTTCATCTGCCGGCCGTTACGTTGTGAGTTCCAATTCCGTCGAAGTCG
>NC_069000.1:34146709-34152483 GCF_001194135.2 Octopus bimaculoides | reverse complement strand
GTCGACTTTGCCTTTCATCCTTTCAGGGGTCAATAAATTAAGTACCAGTTACGCACTGGAGTCGATGTAATTGACTTAATCCCTTTGTCTGTCCTTGTTTGTCCCCTTGTGGGCAATAAAGAAATAAGAGGTCAAAAAAGTTAAGAACCTCTTTGTTAATATTCTGTAAAGGGAAAATGTCTAAATGAATGTAAACCAAGTTAGGGTTTTAAATTTACCTGTTGCAGCTACTTTCACCATTCACTTGCTGTTCTTGAATGCCATTGGAAAGATTATATGACAAATGGAGGGCATTGAGAGCAGATGATTCAGGGACAGCAGTATCTAACAAACCCTGTAACAAAAAAAAACAGAGAAATAATCAAGTAAATCAATTAAGCACAAGATTGTTAAGAGAAGAAAAAATTATAGAATATCAATACATTTCATCAATTATCAGAATATCTGTAACATTTTCATCCAGCAGTATACATATTTACAATATTTATCTTTTATTTTTTTACTTGTTTCTGTCGTTAGACTGCGGCCATGCTGGGGCACTGCTTTGAAGAATTATTTTTAGTCAAATGAATCAACCCCAATACGTTTTTGTAAAGCCTGGTACTTATTTTATCAAGCCTTTTTGCTGAACTACTAAATTACAGGGACATAAACACACATTGTTTTTTTTTGCTGAGCAACTGTTATGGGCTGAAACACATGCACAGATAGTGGGCTTCTGCACAGTTTCCTCCATCAAACTCATTCCCAAGGCATTGGTTGGCCTGGAGTTATAGGAGGAGACATTCATCTAAGGTGCTGTGCATTGGGACTGAACCCACTGAACCCCATGCCCATGCAGTAAACTTCTTAACCTCAAAGTTTTATAGTTTATTAAGACCGTTTTTTTTTTTCAGACACAGACAATCCAAAGATAATCCAGGGATAAATTTGGCTTCAATTTTCTGTTTACTTTCTATCTTTAGAATTTTCTTTGATCCACAGAAGCAATGAAAGACACTTGCAGCATTACTGCAAGTGACCAAGAGAACAAGATACAGGAACAGCCATGTGCCCTCCTGAGCCTCACCTTAGGCTTTTGTCAGTCAAGAGGTCAAAGACGTTAAGAACTCCATTGTTAGCAAAACAGCTTTTTCAAAAGTCTTGTATGCCATGGGCTGGAATTGTAAAATTCCTTCAATTGGCAATATTTCCATTACTTATTCCATTCAAACAGAGATGTAATAGCATCTACAGTTCTATATTTAAGAGATGAGGAATTATGTACATTATTTACATTTGACGGGCATATGGCATAGTGGTTAAGAGCACGGGCTACTAACTCCAAGATTCTGAGTTCGATTCCAGGCAGTGACCTGAATAATAATGATAACAACAACATCGAAAAAATACCTTAGGAATGAGAACCCAGGTTTGAAATTTCCCCAAGACACCTGATGAAGGCTGGAGGGTATATCAGCCGAAACGTGTTAACAACAAACAAGATGAGGACAAATATCCGTCAAATGTAAATAATGTAATAGTATCTGTTAAATAATTATTGAGATGTACTTGTTTAGTAAGTGAATTCACCTGAGTTGATGAATGTCAACTAAAATAACTGCACTGTGAAGTCATGATACATGGATGGATATAGGATTTAGAAGTTTAACAGATAATCAAGAAGATATCTAAAGGATTTTCAATTTTCAGAATAGAAATATACAAATTCAGTCTAGACTGAAATCTAAACAAAAGCGTAAATTGTACTCACCTTACAAAGAGTACACTTGGACCTTATTTCATTATTTTGTTGTACATCTAATTTTTCACTTGTCCTGAAGTGATATAAGAGTAATAGAATGTAAACCAATTTAGGTATTATTAATAATTTTTACACAGAGAAAATACAACAGATTTATAGATAAGAGTTTTAATTACTGTTTTATTTTATCTTAAAATGATACAACACCTTAGATCTTTGAAGAAGCAAGAAATGAGAGCTTGGATATGAAATATAGATATTATATTATTTCTTTTTACTGATTTGTGGAAGACATGACTGTGTGATATTTATGCTTATCTAAAATGCATAAACAGTTTAATTGAAGTGAAATTGTTTGAAGTAGGATTCAAAACTGGGTTCACCATTTTTATAAGATGAAAATATTAAAATCTATTTTTGTGACAACATTTCAGATGTTACAACTTCTACCATAAAAGTTGAATAAACTGGACTTCAGTCAAACTTTCCATGTCAAGTTAAATTCTCTGATCTAAGTCAGGTAGAAATCATTGATTTAGACCTCAGTTTGTCATAAGCCCTAGGACTCAACAAGCCAGAGTCTAATCTGGTTTTTGTGGTGACTGAGATGACAACATTAAGATGCC
Source organism: Octopus bimaculoides (assembly GCF_001194135.2). NCBI lineage: Eukaryota > Metazoa > Mollusca > Cephalopoda > Octopoda > Octopodidae > Octopus > Octopus bimaculoides. The sequence continues at coordinate 34,150,113 of NC_069000.1, read as the reverse complement.
AGTCTGTTGCAGGTTTAACTTTCCACCTAATGCTGGAAATCATTTACAATGGAGATGACTGGAGCAACATGAAATGAAGTGCTTTTCTCGAGAATATAATGCACTACTCAGGCCTGGAATTGAAACCACAATTTTATGATTGTGAGTGCAACACTCCTAACCATTATGATCATGTACCTTCACAGAAATCATTGAGTGCTGAACTGAATCCTTTAGTGTATTTAATTATTGCTGCCCCTCTCCTGGATTAAAATCCATTCAGATAAATTCTGCCTTTCATCTCTCAATGACTACCATAACCAGTAATAAACTAAGTAATAGTCAAGTAGATAAGCCTTTAGCATTCAGATTTCTGTCAAATGCAGTGCTTATTTATTCACATTATTTTGAATTAATCGTGCACTATTGCATAGCTTTGAAATTTCAATGATGTGATTATTTTTAGACAGACATTGTAGAGTAGGTGTGAGAAGTTGGATCTGGCTGTTTAAACATAAAACAGATAGACTATTTGGGTCTGGTATGGCTGGTTTGAATGTTAAAGGGTTAATGATGCTTTCTAACATGAACTTAATGACTTAAATACTTTTATGATTTTACTGGAAACAAGTTTTGAATTTCTTGCTATTTAATTCCTTTGCTATTATGTCTGTGGGACATGGTTGAACACTCCATTCAGATTGGGGTGTACAGTAGAATATTTAGACCGGGTATGGTTGGTTTGAATGTTAAAGGGATAAACACTTAAACTAATGTTCTCTTTTTGTTACATTTTAATTTAAAATATTCTTTACACAGAAGATGAGTTAAAGAATATTTAAAAGTTTTATCTGGAAGAGCAAGAAATAATGAATAATTGTTTATTTCTAAGATTAACATAACAACACAAATTGTGTAGAAAGGATTTATATTGGATAAAATTAATCCTTCTTTTCTTCCTTTTTTTTTCTATTTACCTTTATTTGAGCACAAAAAGACAAATTGATTAAAAGAGGGGAAAAAAAGTGTAAAAGATTGAATTAACACAAAATTAAGGTGATTTTTCACTTTAGCAAAATATGAAGGAAATCGAAAATCAACCACTGAAACAGCAACACCAAAATCACTTCAACAAGGAAACAAAGAGGAAGTAAAAGGGAATTCAGCAATGAAAAAAAGGGGAAGGTACAGGGAGTAACAGGTTGTACATCCCAGTGTGAATGGAATGTTCAACCATGTCCCACAGACATAATAGCAAAACTGGTTTCCAGCAAAATCATGAAAGTATTGAAGTCATTAAGTTCATGTTAGAAAGCATCATTAACCCTTTAGCATTCAAACCAATCATATCAAGCCCAAATAGTCCACCTGTTTTATTGTGTTCAAACTAACCGGATCAGTCTTCTCACACCTACCCTACAATGTCCTTCTAAAAATTAAACAATCACATCATTGAAATCTCAAAGCTATAATACAGTATATGATTAATTCAAAATAATGCATTTGACAGAGAAATCTGGATGCTAAAGGGTTAAGCTTATGAGTAGTATGATGGTAATATTCTCATCATTTTAAAGACAACTTTTCCATGCTGATATTAATGAAACAGGTCTACAAGACATTTTTATGCAGCACCAACACTTCAAGATAATAGAAATTGTTAATTTAATCTCCAAATATCATTTTAGTATCAAGTCTAATAATACAGTACTTGACTGAAACATTAGTGTCTTTAGTTTTAAAGTTGGACTTACCGAGTAATGTTGCAGACTGTTGATGGATATTCAACATGGAGTTCGGTGACAAACTTTTCTGTCAGCCGTTCAATACTTGCATTACAAGAATCCTAAGTTGCAAAATCAAAGAGAGAGAGTTTGAGCCTAGTTTCAGAACTGATGGAAATAAAGCTAATTTTTTGGAAAGAAAAAACAAAACAAAGCATTTCAGTAAATTAATAATTAATAGCCATATACATGTCTAAGTTTTAATTTTCTTAATGTGAAATGGTCTAGATTCACATAGATGCTATAAATAAGATTTTATCTTTTCAAAAATATAATCATCATCATCATCAAATATAATAATAGGCACAGGCATGGCTGTGTGGTTCTTGGGCAAGTGTTTTCTACTATAGCAGCTCTGGGCCAACCAAAGCCTTGTGAGAGGAATTGTTACACAGAAACTGAAAGAGACCAGAATGTGTGTGTGTTACTGTCTCCTTGCTTTGACATCATGTGATAGTTGTAGATTAGTGTCATCATCACAAGCAGTGTTCTTCATTTCTAATCTTCCGTGAAAAACATGTCTGGTCATGGGGAAATATTATGATCTCTCTTGGTAATACAGCACCTAACAATAAGTATGGTTCTCTTCCTCGCCTTAGGTATGTCCTGTCATGAATGCAAGAACACAATAGTCACTCTATCTATCAGCATACATTCCTTTTATTCTTTCTCCCTGGCAGTCACAAAGATGAAACTAATATCATACTGAATGGACTGAAGATTTAAAAGAAGCTGTGTACACACAAACAACTCGACAAAGCTGTATATATCTTATACATTGTAAAACTTGCATAATAATATCATCTTCAACATTGTAACAACATAATTGATATATAATAAATGGCCATTTTGATAATCGATTAATGTTTATCTTTAACCATTTCTCTAATGCATTTTCACATTAAATTCTATTGTTGCAGATCGTTGGATAGATATGTAACAGGCTTCCTTTAGTTTCCGTCTACCAAATCCACTCACAAAGCTTTGATTGGCCCAGGGCTATGGTAGAAGACATTTGCTTAAGGTTCCACAAAGTGGGACTGAACGTGGAACTATATCTGTTGTTGGTGTAGTTGTTGTTGTTCATATCATCAAGTTTGACTATGTTTCTGTTGGTGACGGTGACCAAACTAAAGATGTATTTCAATCTTGGGGCATTACTATAGTCAAAACAAAACTTTACATGGTTAATCTACTAAGAAAATGAAAAGTTAAAAAATATTCACATAAAAAAAAGTGTCAAACCTACCATAGTGGTCAAGGAATAGCATACAACAGGTGTAATGTTATTGGTGTTGTTATACATGGCCACCTCTTTACTGGTCAAGTTTCTATATGAAAAAAAAAAAAATATATATATATATATACATATGTGTGTGTGTGTATATTGCTGGTTCAATGTAAAAAGCACCAGTGATGGTGCCACGTAGAAAGCACCCAGTACACTCTGTAAAGTGATTGGTGTTAGGAAAGGTATCCAGCAGTAGAAAGCAAGCCAAAACAGACTATTGAATCTGGTGCAGCCCCTGGCCTTGCTAGCGCATGTCAAAACATCCAATCTATGGCAGCATGGAAAACAGACACTAAATGATGATTAGATATATATATATATATATATATATATATATATTATTATGATTG
>NC_069000.1:34141929-34146538 GCF_001194135.2 Octopus bimaculoides | reverse complement strand
TTCCACAATGTAACCTCGTGGATATCATTAGCGATTTTTTTTTTTCTTCCTCCGTCTTCCCTTCTTTGGACTGTCCTATGTTTCCGATAAAGAGCTCCGCTCGAAATGTCAAATTCTCTTTCTTTCCTTTCCTGAGTGTCCAGTAACACAATCTGTATCACGTCCTCACGTTGTTGTTTTTTTGTTATATATATAGCGAACGTTAAACGATGATGATGATATATATACGTGTGTGTGTGTATATATATATATATATATATATCATTTAACATACACAGAACTTGAAAAAGAACTATTAATAGTTTCATGCTGTAGAGATACAATAGTTTGGCAGACTTATATAATGTGTCATGTATCTTCAAGCAATTTTTCAGGCTCAATTCATACCATTATATAAATCTGCCAAATTATTGTATCTCTACATTATGAAACTATTAGCAGCTCTTTTTAAAATTCTTTGAATATTAAATGATATTTCTCTCTCACTGGATGGATTACATTTTTGTTGATCCTACCTATAACAGAATAGTAAGATATACATAAATATTTATGAGCAGAATTTAGGTTATTTGAAATATGTTTGTCCCATATCTCAGATGCTAAAGGCAAATACACTGCAGTTACAGCAGAGGAAAAAAATCTCTCTTATGGTAAAAAGTATATGTTGGATGTGGTACAAGGAATGCCACGGTCAAGGTGCAGTTCACTAACAAGAACACAGCGAAGGAGTTATCTACAAAGACTTTAAAAAACAAGGAGATAATCTTACTACCCACGTATTTGGGTAGAAGAACAGCAAAAGTTACAGTAGAGGAGATACCAGTGGGGTACGAGGTAATCTGGATAGCAGCAGCCATTACCTATGATATGGAGGAGAAAATGGAGATATTACAGAAGAAGAAAGAGGTCGAAAATTGGAAAGGACAGACCTTTGAGATCATGGTTCAAGTCTCCCCGGAAGTATTGGAAAGGCTGCTCGATGGGGTATTTATAGGGGAGGGGGCTGAGTGTGAGAATTGCAGTTGAGGGGCATAAGCCACTCTACTTTAAGTGTGGCGAAAAGGGCCACGTCTGCTCTGAATGCAAAGTGAAAGAAAAAAAGAGTGAAGCCCCTCCTCAAAAAAAACAAAGAGAATCGCAAGAAAAGGAAGAAAAAGAGAAACAAACGGCAAGGATAGAAAAAGCAGTAGAAGAAACGAAAAGACAGGAAGAGAAACAAAAAGACTCAAGGAAAGACAAAAAGACACAAGGAAGAGTACAAGAAAGAACAGAAGACACAACTCCAGTAACAGAAGAAGAAAAGGACTTTACTGTGGTTACATTCCACAAGATGGAAGGATGAGGCAAGGAAGTTGGGTATGAATAACCCTGCTTAATCTCATCCATGATAGAAAAGTATGGTGTAGCCATTGGACTTCATGGCCAAGGGTAAACTTGTAAAATTTGTAAATTGTAAATATAACATTTCATCATCATATTTTTAAAACCACTGTAAAAAGAACTTATAAACGCACTATTTGTTTGTAACATCCTGTGCCGTCCCATCTGTGTATGATATATAATTGTCATAATAAAGAGTCATCTCTTAGCTACATCTTGTTTGGTTGCTGCTGCTGCTTGTTTGTGAGTTCTATTTGTTAGTCTGTTTCTTTGTTATTGTATTGTTTGTTGGACCTGTTGAAATTTGAACTGCTGTTAACCTGTGAACTGTCATTTTTGCCCTGCGGGGCAGAAAAATTGTGAAATGTTTTATTGTTGGAAACAACTTCTATTGGACTTTTTGTGATTTGAACTCTTACCCTTTGCAGGGCAAAAAAGAAAAATCTTTTTTTGGCAAAAATTATTTTTTGACAAAAATATTTTTATCATTTGTATATTCCTTTTTAAGGAATTTATTTTTCTATAAAGTTGCATTATGGAATTCAACGTAATCTCTAAGGAGGATTTCCCAGAAATGGAAGGAGTAACAAACGGAGAATCTGATAATGTAAAACAAGTGTTTGGGGAAAAACTCAGTTTTCCGGCAGCCGTAGGCAGTAATATGGTAATGCTAGAGGTGATGACGGCTGAATTGTTTAAGTACAGAAATCTCATAAAAAAGAACGGAAATGATATGAAATTACTCCTCCTACCCAGGAAATTGTACAAAATATAGCTGCGAGAACAGTGGTTTATAAAACGTACAACCTAAAATAAAAAAGAATTGTAACTTGTAAAAGTGAAATAACTGAAAGGTGTCTGGCACCTATATGGAAGAAAATTGTGTACGTTGGATGTGGTAGAAGGAATACCATGGTAGAAGCACAGTTAGCTAATGAGAACATGGCTAAGGAGTTATCAACAAGAACTTTGGGTACATTTAGCCTTGTTCACACTGTGGTGTGCATCCTGGTACCTCTTCAGTTTAAGGACAATTCTTCCCAGCTGCCTCAGGGTATATCACTTTTTGCTACTGACTAAAGGATAAGAGGAAAAATCTCTTCTGATTGAAAAGAAAAAAAGTGGGGGTTCATTCCTACTTTATAGTTGAATGATTAGTAGAAGGAAGGGCATTCAAGCCATGAGCTGTGAAATACAGAACTGAAATTTAATCCACACAAGTATGGAAAACTGGATGTAAAATGGAACATAAAAACCAACTTACTTCAATGGCCGGACTGTCAGAATGTCATCGTTTCTGTCATCAGAAAACCCCTGGAAAAAGAATGAGGGAGCAACATTTACAATATTTTCTCTTTTTAATTCAATACTTATGAAAAAAATTAAAAAGTACTAACAGATTCACAGAGGAACAGGAAACAAGGGCCGGTGATATTCATATCTTTGTTTTTGAATGGAATTAGCAGTAAAGTGCATCACAACAGTTATTGAAGTTAAGTGTTCACTTGATTAACTGAAAGCTATATACGACTACTACCACTACCATCGCCATCACTAAAAACAACAATAACAATAATGGTTTCAAATTTCAGCACAAGGCCAGTAGGTTTGGGGGAGGAGCTAAGTCAATTAAATCAACTCCAGTGTTCAACTGGTATTTATTTTATCAACCCCAAAAGGATGAAAGGCAAAGTCGACCCTGGTGGAATGATAATAATACCAACATCCGCTGTCTATGCTGGCATGGGTTGGATGGTATAACCAGAGCTGGCAAGCCGGGGAGCTGCACCAGACTCCAGTTCAATTTGACATGGTTTCTACAGCTGGATGCTTTTCTTAATGCCAACCACTTTACAAAATGTGCCAGGTGCTTTTATGTTGCACTGCATAAGCACTTTTACATGATGCTGCAAGAGTGCTTTTATGTGGTGCCACATGGGTACTTTTATGTGACACTGCACGGGTGCTTTTACATGGAACCGCCACAAGTGCTTTTTACGTGGCACCAGTCCAGGACATTTACAGGTCAATCCTCACCACCAGGGGTACTGGTCTTAACACTTTTGCTGCTGAGTTCAGGTCTTCTTGAGTACAGCAAGATGCTAAGCATCTTGGTTTTCTTTGTCATCTCGCCTGAAAGGTTCAGCATCCTGAGTGAAGAATGACCTCACTTTTAATACTATTAATTAAAAGATATTCTTCATGTATTGAGATATGAGAGATGTTAGAATAATACATCAAATATTGTTGCATATATATATATATATATATATATATATATATATACCCTTATGTTAATACTGTCTCTGTGGAAACAAGGATAAAGAAAGAAAAACATGGCTGCTGTTAATTTGTAAGATCAGACAATACAAATTAAACAGTTATAATATTTCTGTCTCAAGAGACAACATTGTTTTGTGCCATTGTTCTGTCAGGATTTGAGCTGTAGCCCAACATGAGACAACCACCTCACAGGTTGCTGTCCCCACTTTTCACAGTGGCACTGAAGTAACCTCTACATGATGTACGGAGATCCTGAGTTTACCCAGGTGCTAGAACCCACCTCCTCTTGGCCTCATTGATGTGGTTCAAAAGAGGACAGAACTCTAGTTTGGCTGCAGGAGTTGCAGAGAAATTGCTGAGCCATTCTAGAAGTTTCACTTCAGATTTATTGTAAGATATACTGCCTATCCTTTAGTGAGACTATTTACCAATATCCAGGGATCTCTAACTTAGGACAAAGGCCCAAACTAGCTACAGCCAGCTGAAGTCAGTTGAACTTGCAATGTGGCTCATTGTCAGTCACTCTGAAGTTATGATTAAGGTCACTATCCAATCCTTAAATGGATTAAGCATATTCTAATGTTTAGTATTGACTATACAGAAGTGCTGATTACTTAAAATGGATGGAATTTGTGGAAGTGGGAGACCCAGGAATACATGGGACGAAGTATTGAAAGCTGATCTCAAGACACTGAGCCCTACAAAGGAGATGACTAAGGACTTCAGCTGACTGTAGCTAGTATGGGCCTTTGTCCTAAGTTAGCGATCCCTGGATATCGGTAAATAGTCTCACTGTTTTGTGAGATAAAGGCTAGGAAGTATATCTTACAATAAATCTGAAGTGAATTTAAGGCTGTACTCAAGAAGACCCATCCACTGCAGAAAAATTGGTACCAGTGCTGGTGCCACATAAAAAGCACTGGTGCTGGTGCCACATAAAAAGCAC
>NC_069000.1:34129179-34140304 GCF_001194135.2 Octopus bimaculoides | reverse complement strand
CTGGTGCTGGTGCCACATAAAAAGCACTGGTGCTGGTGCCACATAAAAAGCACTGGTGCTGGTGCCACATAAAAAGCACTGGTGCTGGTGCCACATAAAAAGCACCCAGTATATTTTGTATAGTGGTTGGTGTTAGGAAAGGCATACAGCCATGGAAACCATACCAGAACAGACAATGGAGCCTGGTGTAGCCCCTGGCCTTACTAGCTCCTGTCAAACCATCCAACCTATGCCAGCACAGAAAACAGACATTAACTGATGACAACGACAATGATGATGATGATGATGACATTGTCACAGTTTACTAATTTGAAATTATTATGTTAGCAGAGCACTGCAGAATACAGACCACCAGGATTTCTTCTCAATATAACATCGCATCTCCTGCTTCTAAGTACATATCTAAGTAAGATTTGATAGAGATAAAGTAAGAAAACTCACCACATTGAGGGAAATATGAGCACCTCTTCCTTGAGCTATGTCAGCTAACATCAGAATAGCAAGACGGTTTTCACCAGTTCCTACCATTATCATTCTGTTTCCAGTCAGCCTAGCAATTCTGACTAACAAGTCATTACTGGAGAGAAAAATAATAATAATAATAATAATAAACATTCATGAAGTAAAATATAGGAAATAAATTCTATATCATTATTTCCTCCATAAGAAATATAGCCAAGTAACTCATGTACGTGAATTCACAGAAAAGAAAAGGGTTAACCAACCAATCAATGATAAAATGATTTTACAGTTAAATTAAGGTAAATTTCAGTGACTAAATACCCCTATGGATCATGGACTGGCAACTCAAGCTGGCTGTGGACAAATGTACCACCATGCATTTTGGGAGGAAAAACCCAGTGTCTACTTACTCCCTCCACAACACTAATCTCAAAAAGTCTTCTTGTGAATGTGACCTGGACATTATTGTCGAGAACGATTTTGCTAAAATTGCCAAGAAGGGTGAGGGTGTCTTGGCATCACTTACCAAGTCCTTTGTGAGCCGCTCTCCGGCTATCTATAGCTATGGTGTGGTCTCACCTGGAATTTGTGTCTGAAGTCTGGAACACCTATCTTGCCCAGGATATTAATCATCTGGAAACCGTTCAGCGACGTGCGGCCAAGAGAATACCCTCCATCAGGCATTTGCCATATTCTGAATGCCTTACTTCCCTGGGTATGGATACATTGAAACTCTGATGTCTGGCAGCTGCCCATAAAATCATTAACCATCTTACTAACAATAACTCTGAGCACCTTTTCAAACTCCACCTGTCTAACACCCGTGGACATGTTAACAAAGTCAGAAAACAGCACAGCTCCCATGACTTTCGGAAACACTTTTTCTTGCTAAGAGTTGCTGAAGTATGGAACAAACTGCCAGCATCAGTTGTTAGTTGTCGGAGCACTGCATCCTTCAAAACTTCCATATTTCCTGAGATTCACCAACAACACTACACCTGATTTTCTCCCCTCCATACACACGCAAGCATGTATCTGACTCATACACTGCTCACTTTCCAGACATTTGTACATTACTGCATATGCTTTATACGCACTTTTGACAAGTTGTAGTGCACCTGAGCACTGTATATAATAATTTCATTATATACAATGTACAATGTTGTATCATTTAAGGCAACATTTTAATCCAGTGATTCCTGCCTTCAGAGGTTAAGTTACTATTCAATTAATAAAATCCTAATTTTATTCATTTCTTTTAGCAATTCTCTGAGGACAATTATAGAAAGAGGCCATCTAAACTCTCAGTCATTTTCTAAAACACTGCTCCACCATCAAGCCATATTGTTCTCTATCGCTTTTACTACTGACTATAAATGACACTCCATTGATTACAACAAGAGTTCCAGTTGATCCAATCAATGGAACAGCCTGTTCACATATAAACTTGGTGTAGTTCTCAGGGAGATTCTGTGAGATACAGAATGTGACAAGGCTGGCCCTTTGCAATACATGTACAACTCATTTCTGTCAGCTGAGTGGAATAGACTGGAACAACATGAAATAAAGTGTCTTGCACTTGAGGACACAACATACTGCGGGATATCGAACCCACTGTCATGAACCAAATTCCCTAACCACTAAAGCCACACACCTTCACACTGCTGACTATATACCACCACCAATACTAGCACCAAAATATACTAGATACACCCACCTCTGCTTTAATCTATCCTGCTGCATCCACAACTAAACACTTTTCACAAATTTAGCACCTGAACTACAATCTTCTGTAATTCACTTTCTACTTCTTCTGTTCTCTCCCAGCCTTAAATTATTGAAACTCACTCTCAACCATAGTAAATTTACCCATTTTTATCTGTCTTCCAGTCAAGGAACACCTTTAAAATAGCTGTGTCTGATGCTCCTAATTCTCTTCTTCAGATTAAAATATATAAAGGAAACAAAGAACAGAAAGATGTATTTTATTATCTCAATCAGATAACCTAATCTCATCTAAAACAAGTATTTACACAACTTCATAGGCACAGGTGTAGCTGTGTGGTAAGAAGCTTGTTACCTAACCATGTGGTCTTGGGTTCAGTCCCGCTGTGTGGCACTTTGGGCAAGAGACTTCTACTACAGCCCCAGATTGACTAATGCCTTGTGAATGAATTTTGTAGAAGGAAATTGTGTGGAAGCCTTTCACATGTATACATGTGTGTATGTGTCTTTCTTTCTCTCTCTCTCTGTTTGTCCCTTCCCAACTGCTTGACAGCTGGTGTTGCTTCAGTTACATTACTTCAGGCTTGACAAAAGAGATTAACAGAATAAATACCAAACCTAAAAAAAAAGTACTGGTGTTAATTTGGTCAACTAACACCTTTCGAGGAAGTGCTCCAGCATGGCCGCAGTCCAATGATTGAAACAAGTAAAAGAATTCAAATTCAAAAGAAAAGTATGCAACACTAGCTAATTTGGTAAACAGATGTAAGAAGAGTCATCATCATTATCACTGCCATCACCTTCGTTATCAAGATCATTATCATTTTAATATAAACATTGCATGTGCAAACAATATTGCATCTTCTTAATAGGTTCGATTTCAACCCTATCTTCTTTTACCTGAAGTCCAACATTCTTAGATTTCACCCAACCACTTCCTCAACTCAGGTAACTTCTAACTACCAAACTATAGTACTTTTTCACCCAGTATACATGATCCAATAATGTTTAATTCACTATACCAGTGTAGATGTCTCTTCTGCAGAAATTGTCTTCTACTTTTGATACCAACCTAATTTCTCAACTCTGCTTAACACATGCACACAAAAGCCAATCAACCCCTCCTTACATATGATGGGTCAATCTCAAGACACTGAGCCTTGTAAAGGAAATGACTAAGGACCAAGATATCTGATGCACCACTGTAGTCAAGAAGACCCATCCACCACAACAGAACTGATACTGGTGCTGGTGCCACATAAAATACACCCAGTACACTCTGTGGAGTGGTTGGTGTTAAGAAGAGCATCCAAACATTAAAAAAACCATGTCAGAACAGACAATGGACCCTGGTGTGGCCCCTAATGATACCAACTCTGGTCAAACCGTCCTACTCATGCCAGCATGGAAAATGAACGTTAAATGATAATAATGAATAATATGTAATGTGCATTTTCTTTACAAAAGCAGAAAGTTAATAGTTAGCAACTATGAACTTGACATGAAGAATAAGGTGACTTACCGTAAATGTCTTATAAGTTGTTCCTTAAAAGTAGAACTTTTAGTGTTCCTTATAAGATTTACTAATTTCTCTTCTAATTCAGTGTCTTGTAAGAGTTCTCCCTGACCATTTTTATAAAGCTTCAGCTTATTCTTAGAATTTTCTGGTGAACAGAAAACCTGAAGAAAAAGGAATAATTTAGCTTGAAGTAAAAATTAAATGTCTGTGTGCGTGCATATACACATATATAAATGTGTGTATATATATGCATACACACACACAAATATATAACTTACATCACACAATAAAGTTTGATCACTCCAACCTGTGAGTATACTTATACAACATGTTCAAAATAACATCAAAGTTTCCCATCCTTAAAACATGGAGGCCTTGCACTGCAAGTCAAAACTCCAAAGACAAAATATCACAGAGTAAGGCTGCAATGAAGGAGATTGGAAATGTTAATCATTAGATTCCTTCAGTAAATAACCTTCAATGTTATGGGTTTGTTTAAGGCAAACAAGCTGAAAGAACAATAATTTGAATCAACAATTGAAGCCAAGGACTTGCTGTTGTTGTTCTTGTTGTTACTAGCACTAAATGTGATTTAAAAAGTTTTCTAAATTGTCATTTTTCAATCCTGATCAGTGAGATATATGATCAAAGGTGTTCCAACAATGACCATCCCATTTTTATATTGTGTCAGTTAATTGAGTAATGTATGTGGCCAGTTGGTTTAGTGATTGTTTGATCAGCAAGAAACAGCAGTTGAATTTACTTAAATAAGTACAAACATATTAACAATTGTAAACCTACATAAGCCTAAAAAAGAAGGGATGTTATGGCTAGGATATCATTGATCAGAGATCTGCTAAATAATAATAGTATATTGACTGAAAGTAAGAACTGAACTCATGATCTTGAGGCCAGCAGTCCACTATCTCAATGTCACAGCCACTTTAGCCACTACATCAAACCCACATTTTCATTGACTAAACCATGTAGTCAGAATATATTGAAATGAGAAGTAAATATTGGGAAATACCTGTTCTAAAGATGTTATGTAATATGGCATTCCTATCCGTTCGCAGAATTCTTTAATCTGAATCAGAATCTCTTGTCGTTGTACCCAACTCTGACCAAGAACTGCTCCTTCTGTAAACAAATTCCAGCATTTTTCAATATTAAAAAAATAACTGTAACATTTCAAAGAACACAATACTTCAATTAGTTGTTGCTATTTTCCTCATGCTAATCAAAAATTGCTAAGTCAGAAAAGAAGGAGGGGTGTCTTTTTTGCAGTTAACATGTCAATAGACATTCTTTCAGCTATGGTGTTCTTTTAATTGGAATAGTTTGACAACAGTCCATCAATGAATAGTCAGCCAAGTCACCATGTTTAGCTAACATATTTCAGCCTACAGTCAATTACATCAAACCTTGGACTCCAATGCTTCTATTTCATTGACTCCAGAAGGATGAAAGAACAAAGTTGATCTTGGTTGAATCTGAATTCTGAACATAAAGGATCATAACTAAGGTAGTTAGTCTATCACTCTAAGGATTTCCTCAGTCCACTGCCTTGATGTTAGGTTTCTCATTTGGATATAGATCCTACTGTAAGTCATCAATAGCTCTATGGATATTATAAGTTCAGTATATAAAAATGTCAAGGGATAAGATATTCAAACCACCACATAATGGGTCAGGGTTTTATAGAGAAATATTTCCATCTCTCTCTGGACAGGTCAGTTGATTCAGGGATTTATTTCACCTAACTGTAGCATATAAATAACAAATAAAGTGCAGCTATGGTTGTCTGCTTAAGACATTTACTTTGCAACTATGCAATTTTGGTTCAATCCCACAGCACAATACATTGGACTACTGTTTTCTACTCTACCTTTGGATTACCCAAAGCCTGGTGAGTGAAATTTGGTAAACTGAACCTGTGTGGAAACCCACTGGAGGGACCATTCCTGTTTTGTACATAATAGACTTAATCCATCACCAGATTTGACAACACTACCCAATCAATCAATGTCTTTAGTGAAGATCGTTTTGTTATGTTAAAGTCAGGTCTCCAGTGTGATGATAACTTCTTCCCACCAATCATAGGCTATAGGCACTGACCTTCTTCCTCTAACAAAGCCATTGAAAAATATTAATAAAGATTTTTTGGAAATACCACCTACAATTTAGTGGTACCTTATTCAGAGAGAAGTTCATCTCATATCTGCTTAACTCTTGAGGAACTGGAGTTATAAACAACCTTAAAGACAACTTGTTCTAGAAGTGACGGAGATGATAACTGAAAGTTACGACAATCTAAGCTCAGTAAGATGCTAATTAACTGGACAAAGTGCTGCTACTGTGTGTAGCCACACTATTGCTGTGTTATTGTCCTGCCCAAGATACTGAAATCTTGTAAATATGCACCATGGGTATGTTAGCATGCCATCTTAGGTATAAGCAAAATTTTTGATAGACTGACATTCTTAAACAAAGGGCAAGATAACTATTTAAAGCCAATTACCATGTTATACGCATTCACATGGTAATATATCATCATAGTCCCTGATAAGAATTGACTCAGATTTTGAAGAAACATCCAACTCATGACAGCACAGAAAGTGGATAAGTTTACAATTGTATTTTTATGACACTAAGATATCATGAATTAATATGTATTATGCATTGATGTAGTTGGTCTCATTCTCTGTACAATACAAACATACATATTCAACAGTAACCAGTAGCCTAAATATATCATAAAAAGGATGTGAGGCATTTTGGCACAGCCATTTTGGTGTCACAGAGTCAATGTTGACTTATTTGACATCAAATATTTTAAAGCTTCTCTCTCTCTCTTTCTGACTCTCTCCTTGTTTATGTGTCTGAAGAGAGGAAACATGTGTATGTCAATCATGCTCAATTAGCAAATTGTAATGTTTCTTCTCCTATCTATTTGTGTATATTTCAGCATGTGCGTGCATGTTTGCCTCCAGCACCAACAAGTACTGCCACCAAAACAGGCTGAATGTCCAGTCAGCCATGCCAAATTATCAGTGCATCCAATCGTCTCATTCTGTCATAAGATAGGATAGCATTTTTGTATAAAAACTCATAGCTAAGTTATGCTAACAGAGAAAAGAGATACCAATAGCTAACTAATCTTATCACTTATAGAGGCAAGGTATCGACGATAAACTGATCTTTGTACATCTCTGTCAAATACAGAGACAAGATGACTATGATAAACTTATCTTGTCACATCAATGTTGTATACAGAGACAAGATATGTATGATGGGCACAAATTTAGACTTCTAACTTACCATCAATATAAACGATTTCTGGAATAAACCGAAGTTTCTTGAATTTGCTCAATTCCAGTCCCTTAAAAAAAATACGAAAAATGGTTAAATGTCAGAGGTCAATGTAAGGAACTAATCTTGTAATATGAGGCAGAAAGGTGAGAAAAAGAAACAAATTTTACTAGGAAGATACTTTCTTATTTAAAGAAAATTATTCTAAATAGCTAAGGGAGAAAAATATGTTACTTCTGTAACATTAGCAGAATACTGCTGTATGGGTGAAATCATTAGATGTACAAGCAGAAGGTTAGCAGGTAATTGTGAATTGTTTGGTGACAATAGTATTAGCTACAACATGCTAGGCTGTAGAAAATCAGCATTAGCTAACTAGCTGGATTATTGAATGACAGTCAAACCAGTTAATGAAAATAACATTATCTAATTTACACCAAGAATAGCATTTAGACACATAATATCAAACTACTGAGTAACTTAAGCCAATATTTAACAAGGCTGATGTTCTGAGGCAAGTTTTAGATCCAGACTGTTAGAGTAAAAAAAAAAAATTTTTTTTTTAAATAAATTGTAAGGTAGCAGAAAAATTAAAATTTATAAGTAAATGTGTCTGTAGAAACAGTGTTGTTTATATTGAGTTGTAAGATAGAAACAACCTTACATCTTTTACAAGGTGGAGTAACGCTGATGATGAAGGTCCACCAGAATATGCGAGGAGGACTTGATCTCTGTCTCTGATGAGTTTAGATTTACCAATGTTTGATCGGAACTTGTGTGTCACGTGGGTAAGGAAACAATCTCTGAAAGGGGACAATAAATAGACAGACATAGTTGGGATATTATAGAATTAGAGATGACAGCAAAAATTGTTTCATCATTAAATTAGATGTCAGAAATAAAAGAATGAGATAAGCAAGTATACGAAAGAGATAGGTAGATAAATATGAACAGTTGTTTACCTGCAAAATGGGTCATTTTGGCGTATAACAAATTTAGCTTCATTTTCTTGACATTTTACACAAAGTCTGACAGAACTGTAAGACAGAAAAGAGAAGATGATTTAGTAAATAATGGAGACTACATTATTTCTACAAATAGCAATATTACATTTTGTAAAGATTGTGAGCTGGTAGAATCATTAGCACATAGGGCAAAATGCTTAGCAGCATTTTGTGTGTCTTTATGTTCTAAGTTCAAATCCTGCCAAGGCTGATTTTACTATTCATCCTTTCAATGTCAATAAAATAAGAACCAGCTGAGTACTGGGGCCAATGTAATTAACTTACCCCATCTCCTAAAATTTACAGGCCTGATGCCAAAATTTGAAACCAATATTACATGTTGCACTTGAAAAAGAAAGTCATGTTGAAAAACAAGAGTTAAAACTCCAAACATGTTATAAGGTTATTATAGCAATAGTAAGCACTGTCTCAAGTCTTAGGACTCATAGGGCCAGTTACATAGTTTCTATGGTATTTATGCATTTGAAATCACAATATTTCCCCTGAATGGAACACCAGTCCGTTGCAGGGTTACTCATTTACATGTAAGTGGATGGGAGCAATGTGAAGTGAAGTGTTTTGTTCCAGAACACAATGTACCACACAGTCTGGAAATTGAAATCATGATCATTTTTGTTGTGAGTGCAACTCCCCTAATCACTCAGCCACATGCCTTCACTCTAAGGTCATTAACAAGGTCTAAATAGTATATCTGATGACTGGAAGAGAAAATTAGGAGTAAATCAGGAGTACAGTCATACCTGTGCAGTTAAGAAACCTATTTTTGCAATCACATAGTTTCAAGTTGATCTTACTACACAATACCTTCTACTATAGCACTGGGTTGTACGTACCTTGTGAATGGAATTTGTGTGTGTGTGCATATTTTTTGCAGTGAAGAATATATATGTCATCATCATCATCATCATCGTTTAACGTCCGCTTTCCATGCTAGCATGGGTTGGACGATTTGACTGAGGACTGGTGAAACCGGATGGCAACACCAGGCTCCAGTCTGATTTGGCAGAGTTTCTACAGCTGGATGCCCTTCCTAACGCCAACCACTCAGAGAGTGTAGTGGGTGCTTTTACGTGTCACCCGCACGAAAACGGCCACGCTCGAAATGGTGTCTTTTATGTGCCACCCGCACAAGCCAGTCCAGGGGCACTGGCAACGATCTCGCTCGAAAATCCTACAGGAGCCAGTCAGGCGGTACTGGCAACGGCCACGCTCAAAATGGTGCATCTCATGTGCCACCCGCACATATATATATATATATATATATATATATATATATATCAGTGAGAAAACTGGAAATCAGTGCTTTACAAAACCATCATCTCCAGCATCCAAATTCCATGATATATGGATGTCATGGAATATGGATATTTGTTCTCCATCAAGTTAGATACTCTCAACATCAGAAATGCAGTTAGGTGGCAAGCTGGCAGAACTGTTAGCATGACAAGCAAAATGCTAAGTGACATTTTGTTTATCTTTATGTTCTGAGTTCAAATTCTGCCAAAATCAACTTTGCCTTTCATCCTTCTGGGGTTGATAAAATAAGTACTAGTTGAGCATTGGGGTCAATATAATCAATTTGGCTTCTTCCCCAAAAGTGCAGACCTTGTGTTTCTTTATATATGTATATTCAATACATATCTGGTCTAACTTTGAATTAGTACCTTTTCTATTTGTGAATAATCCAGGAAAACTAACTGAAATTGTTTAGTAATTAACGAAATATGAACTTAATTTAAAATATCAGCCATAATCTCCTTTAAACCATAGCCTATTACCGTAAATGAAAAAAAATAAATAAAATGCATAATACGGCCCTGGATTCCTAACATATAGGAAAAACACAGGATGGTCACGGCTGAAATGTTCTTGCATCTATTGATTATTATTAACTTGGGGTTAAAAGAACAACTTAATAAATACAAGTGAGAACTTCAAGTATTACTGAATTCAGTCTATGAATTGAGATCCAGTTACCTCTTTCGCTACTATTTCCATTGAAATCTGCACAAGCAATCAGTTTCACCCAAGTTCTATATTCCCCAGTGAGGAAGTGAAAATTTCACTCATTCATTCGACAAAATTTGCATTAAAGTTGTGACAGAGTAAAATAAAAATCTGTTGGAGGAGAAACAGCAACAGAAAACCTCGATTTTTCTGCATATGAAGCAAACAAACTTGAAACGTTAGAACTACTTTCAACTTCTCTTAGTGGAGTAAATAGCGATTAGTCTTGAATAAAAGGTAAGCATAGGTGCAGGCATGAGTGTGTGGTAAGAAGCTTGCTTCCCAAGCACACGATTCCGGGTTCAGTCCCACTGCATGGTACCTTGGATGTCTTCTACTATAGCCTCGTGCTGACCAAAGCCTAGGGAGGGGTTTGGAGGCAGAAACCAAAAGAAACCCATCGTGTATGTATGTACGTGTGTATGTATATGTGTATGTGTGTGTGTGTTTGCCCCCACCCCCTCCTATACCAATTGACAATTGGTGTTGATGTGTTTATCTCCCTGTAACTTAGCGGTTCGACAAAAAAAACCGATACAATAAGTACCAGGCTTTTAAAATATAAGTATTAGGGTCGATTCATTCGTTCGGCTAAAAGATTTCTTCGGTGCCCCAGTATAGCCGCAGTCTGACTGAAACACGTAAACAAGAGAAAAGATACCGGAGAAGTCAGTTCATGCCACACACCGAACATGACAATTCCCATTTCTGCAAACCAAAGTGAGAATATCGGTTAATATCTAGTTTAACACCTGGCCACCAAAACAAAACAAAAAAAAGGGGTAACAGGTGTTAAAAAAATGCTTAATAAACGAATCTGAAAACCAAAATTTGTGCAAACGAACCGGGATGGTGGGGAGAGGACTTTCGGAAAATTTACACGATCCAATTTTTTCCCTCATAACTTTCATGAAAATGGATATCTTTTAGTGAAATTTTATGTAAATAATTTTCAAACGGCATAGATTACTATTATAAAGAAATTTATGGGGAAAATTTCTTTCCGAAGCGGTGGAGAGAGGATAAGTTGGACAATCGGAACACATGGTGTGTTACGGAACATATACTCAGTTAA
>NC_069000.1:34114658-34128590 GCF_001194135.2 Octopus bimaculoides | reverse complement strand
GTTTGTTTTTTTTAATGGAATAATGCATTAGAGAATGTGATACTGAATTACATTACATTGTCTGAAAGAGATGGAATTTTTTTGCCATTATTATCAAAGACATTAGTACGTTATTTTGGTGGAAATTGAGAAGCATTTGACGCTTCTAAAATTTGTCTGTGGGTTTGATTTTCCCTGAAATGGCGTGCCCAATTTTTAAGAGAGCGGCGAGCTGGTAGAGTCGTTAGCACACCGGGTAAAATGCTTAGCGGCATTTCGTCCATCTTTACGTTCTGTGGTCAAATTCCGACAGGGTCGACTTTGCCTTTCATCCTTTCGGGGACGATAAAAAAAGTACCAGTTAAGCACTGGAGTCGTTGTAATCGACTTACCCCTTCCCCGAACTTGCTGGTCTTGTGCCAAAATTTGAAATCATTATTACCAAGGATATTTTATCTAAACTGGGCTATTAACAAGAACTCTACTTCATCAACCCCATAGAGACTGGAAGGCAAAGATGATGACTAGAACAAGTTGATTATAAAGAGATTTGCTTGATCAGGAACTGACCTGAAGCTTAACAACAAATAACTATGCATTTTTTCATTCTTTGGTTTTAGATCTTCCCTTTTACATAAACGATTAAGATTGCAGATATACTTGTATTCTTGTGCAGTTTTTCTGTTAAACTGGTTGTAGAACCGTTCGTCATCGACTGGCAGAGTCGTTAAGGCGTCGAATAAATATGTTTTGCGATACATGTTCCGGCTCTTTGCATTCTGAATTCAAATCCTACAGAACTCTACTTTGCCTTTTATCTCTGCAGGCGATTAAATAAAGTACTAGTTAAGTATTGAGATCGAATCTTTTCTCTCCCCACCCTCTCTCTCTCTCTCTCTCTCTCTCAAAATTGGCTTATAGTCGCCTGGTTAATGCCATTCAAATGAGCATGTCAAGAAGTTAGTTGAGCTACGAGCAAGCAATCTTCTCATAAAAAGAAAAGACAACTTACTGTAGAAATCGTCTGAAGAAATCATGAGAAACCCTTTGTAGCTCCATGGGCAGATATTACAGGAATGGACGAATCGATGCACAGCGAAATAGTGTCAATATTGTGTTACTGTTATTATTGATGTTTTGTGTGATTGAGTCTATAAGTTGGCTGCAATCTTTGTTTCTTTGGGCCTGACATTTGTTAGAAAGGGCTAGTCGATTACATTGACTCCAGTGCTAAATAGGTACTTTTTTATCGCATTCCGAAAAGATGAAAGGCAAAGTCGACTACGGCGGAATTTGAACTCAGAACACGAAGCCAGAAGAAATGCTACTAAGACGTTTGTCCGACGGGCTAACAATTCAACCGGTTGGCTGCCTTGACAATCCTTTCCACTATAGGTATGCGGCTTGAAATTTAGCGGGAGTGGGATAGTCGATTATATCGACCCCAGTGTTCGACTGGTACTCGTTTTATCGACCCTGAAAAGATGAAAGGCGGAGTCAACCTCAGAACGTAAAGACAGACGAAATGCCGCTAAGCATTTTGCTCGGCGTGATAACGATTTTGCCAGCTCGTCGCCTTAATAACACTGTGTAACATGACTTTTGTTCTTGAATAGCAACTGTTATTTCCTATTTGCTTAACCCTAGAAAGTATGAAAAATGGTTAATATTTCCTTCAAACTTTGTTTTTGTCACGTTTATTCAAACCCCAAAGAATCCCTCTCAACACATGGTTATGATGCTCCCCTACAACTCCTGCTCATGATCAGAGATACGCATATTGCCAGCCACTAAGGGACATGCTCTAACTGACGAGCAAATCTATAGTATTGAGCAGAATATTTGCTACAGCGATATTTTTGCTTCAGCAATTCAGCGCTGAATTTGTTTGAAATGTAATGGAAAATAGGTCAGTTTCAAAACATTGATGTCCAGATCACAAAAGCCAAAGTTTGAAGTGAATAGTAATCATTTCCTTTGATTTCTAGATAGAAGCAAATAGGAAATAGCACTTATTAACCAAAGACAAAAACAAACAAAAACAAATGAAAATTTTGTTGCACAGTGTGATAATAGTGATGGTACCTTGTATTTACCATAAGGTCGACGAATGAGTAGATCTCATGGACAGACTATTACAAAGAAAAAGCGCTGGGATTTACATTAAATCATACAAGTGAGAGAGAAAAAAAGGAGTGAAAATGAGAGTAAACAAAGGAGGTTCACCATCAAAGGTTAATCAAAGAACTACAGACTCTCGATTATTCTGACTACAAGGAGTAAGTTGCCTTTCCTAGCTGTCATTCCCTGTATATAGGCACATAATATGAGCAGTCTCAATTACTCGAGTCATTTGCCACTCTCACAAACTCTCCAACAAATTAACTTGAGGGCAACACGAGCCTCGTCTTCTCCTCCAAGTAGAACACAGAGAAAATGTGTCTCACCTCAGTCGTTTCAATTGCGTCCACTATATAATCTCCTTTGCTATAATCACCAAATGAGAACTGCCTTCTCTTCGCAATTAAAGAAAGGTGGCGGAGAGATTTTCTTGGTAGCTTCAGGCGATAGCCAGATCCATCGTAAATGCGACAGCATAGGTTCGATATTACTCCACAAGTCAGTAATGCCCGGAAAGAGTAAAAATGCATGTAGAACGGTTTTCTGCGCATCTTGGACACTTCCTGTGGAGCTTGTCTCGAACCGGTTGTGTCCCTCGACAACATTGTCAGGCTAAGGATTTCTGGAAGTTATTTATATTAGTCTCTAATCTGAAAGTCCTCCTGAACAGATCAGTTAATTTGTCTTCATTAACACCAAGGGTTTTCCCGAGGACATCGTCGCTCTTATTTACTGTTAGTCCTCTACATATATATTGCTTTCAAATTTTGGCACAAGGCCAGCAATTGTACGGGAGGGGCAAGTCGATAACATCGACTCCAGTGTTCAGCTGGTACTTATTTTATCAACCCCGAAAAGATGAAAGACAAAGTCGACTATGGCAGCGTTTGAACGCAGAACGTGAAGTTGGAAGAAACACCGCTAAGCATTTTTTCTTGGTGCGGTAACGATTCTGCCAGCTCAACGCCTTCCTCCCTCTGTACATATTGCAATATTGGAATTTCCGCCAATGCAATGCCCGACTCTCAGAGAGTTTTGAGCGGCTGACGATATTTTGAATAATAACTGTCTGATTTAGGTACAGGATCAGCCATTTAATAGGGGGCAGGGTTGGTCATTTACATCAGACTCAGATTGGGACTTTATTTTACCGACACCTGAGGAACGAAATATAAAGTTGTCTTCGGCCGGATTTGAGCTAAAGAACTAATAATAATCCTTTCTACTACAGGCAGAAGGCCTGAAATTTTGGGGGACGGGGTTAGTCGATTAGATCGACCCCAGTACGTAACTGGTACTTAATTTATCAACCCCGAAAGGATGAAAGGTAAAGTTGACCTCGGCGGAATTTGAACGTAGCGACGTACGAAATACCGCAAATAATAATGGTATTCTCAAGTTGAAGGTGGTACAGGAACCTTCTCTATAGATACGACCGATAACTGGATCAGTCTTATATGCAACAACAATCGTTCGACAAAAATCTTCGACTCAACAATACTCGGTGTTATGTATTCTTTTGATTCGTGTTGGGACAACAAACAACTCATTGAAGGCGTTATTATGATTTATTTACTTGGCATGTTTACAAACTGTATATGTATAGCGGAGTCGTACACACTGTGCGTATTCGCTTTATTCACAGTTCATATTGTTTACTAGATGTGCTTTACAAAATAGTACTAATAGTGGAGATGTATTCATATATACGTACACCTACGCATACCCATAAATATGAACATATAACACTCGGATACTCTACGCACATCTCGGACAAGCTCAGCTGATGGCACATCCTTATTTATTGAATCTATCTAGAACTGTCACTGCGCCCATTCCCTGTAGCACTACTAGGCCAGGGATTCTGGATGCTATCCATTGCTGAGCAGATAGATTTCATGAACAGACCAACCGCTCTTTCTCATTACTTACCCATTATAGAATGCAAGTGTGGAAATCGTGCCGGTCGCATTGCCAACTACTAAAGAGCAGTGAGCATCTAACTACGTTTCGGATATCAGACACCCAAGCTTGGTCTTTGTTTAAATCAGAACTGTAACTCCGACCAGAAGACGAACTGTGTAAAAACGTCCCTATCAAAGGACGACTATAACCACGCACTATACCCACTCCAGGAACTTCTGCAGTCTCCACAACCCCACCATATTGAAGAGGGTGTTGGATATCACCTTTAATAGACCGCCTAGCCAGTGGAATGCACTTCTTCCACAAGAAAAGAAAGGACAGACTCTCTCATTTGGTCAGGGGGAAAACTGGGGTAGGGCACGACGAAAATATATAATGAAATCGATGCATGTATTCACCATCTCTGCATGACCTTTCAAGGACAGCTTTACCTCAGCCTATTTCTGGATGAGGCTGTCGCCGTGTTCGTAACCTGCTCCTAGTTCCTATCCACCTGGAAGTCTGACCCAGACTAGATCCTCTAAAGCAGTGAACTTGCCTCTCCAGGTGTAGTGTTACAAGCTTACTGACTTGCCTAGATTAATCTTTTCTCCAGTCACCTTTTCGATCCCCTATGGCTCTGATAACCTCGACATTCGCAGTGCCCTACACAATTACAGTAACGTTGCCCAGCACTTCAGTTCAGACGAAATGCCCCTCAAATCCTACAGTTTCTGCGGCAGTGGTTCAAGAATAATTACATACAGAAGGAATTACAGAGAATATTATCAATGTGTTGAGCATCTGGTTCAAAACAGTTATGATAGCTAACAGTTTAGTCTGACAACCAAGATCCAACAACTGAAAACGAGACTGAAATTGGCCAGTTTGAAGACAACCACATAGTAACGATGGCCGACTCTATCAGTTGGTTCAAATTTATCAGAGCAATACTAAAACCGTATTTATTATCTCCCAACTCTACAAAGTATCGCCTAAAGTGGAAGCTGTTGTAGATAAGTTTTTCCTGAAATCACACAGGTCTTTACTTTTCCAACGCTACCAATTTCTAGCACCGATCTTGTCTAGTACGTTAATCAAAATCTTAAAACTTTGGTTTCAAACACTACTGACTTGTAGAAATTGCAGGTTTTCCGTTTTTACCCTTTCCTCCTATCGGCAAGTCTTGCATAATCCCGACATTCGATTAAGGTATCAAATCAATTTCCCCTAGTACTTAAGTGTGGGACATTCCCCAAAAAGCTTCTAGATATATCATTGCTTTGCCCGGTTGAGACACTGATGACCACTAGTCTGAAGGTATTGTTTTCATTACTGTTCACATCGATTTATCGCCCGTACTACGAGATCCAAACCTTTGCAAAATGATACTGCAACCCTACTTCTCTATCTGGGACGATATGCGATGCATAAACTCATAATCGAAGATGAGCGAGAGCACGCACCTTCTGGAAATATTGATGTCACTGACAACTTCTATGTACATTTCTTGGCCCCAAAAACGTAAAGTAAGAGACGTCATTCACTTTTGCCTTGAAGGACTTGCTGATCTCCTCAGTGGACAGGAGTTTCTTGAAAGGATCCTCCAAAAATGTTCTTGTGAGCTCTATCCTGGAACATTTCTATATTACCTACGAATATTTTTCTTAGATTGTTTTTGTTCTCAAAACTTTTTCAGTTGTGGCCTGTTGATTTTCTCAAAAAATTCCACCCTATGTAGTTTTGGTCTCCTCACCCCTGAAGCTTATGAACTTTTTTTTATTTACAAGTGAAATCGATGAGGGATGGTTATTGAGTTAGGTTAACGGTATTCATATATTGTTGATCTTGATATTTTTGAGGTAATGGCTGATCAAGAGGCTTTCTGTTTCCTCATTGAACTAGAGTGGTCTATTTTTTTTTTTTTTTGTATTTATTTCTGTTCCCAGAAAAGAAAAAAAAGGTAGTGTTCAACAGACTCATCTCGATCTCGTTGCACAGCAAAACTTCGGAATTTGAGGAACTTATGTATACTGATGTGTTTTGCTTTCGGTCAACTTTTTGTGTTGGAGTGTATAAATAATCCTTGTAGTCTGTAATGTTAATCTCTGCTATTGTTAATTTGAGGATCTCTACTGTTGTTGGCTTGTGACGCTTTTCTGCTCACCAGCTCTTTCACACCACATACCCAAAAGTAGCTATTCTTTTGATAAGAGTTCGGGGTAACAATGGCTTTTAAGTGGTACAAGGTAACAAAGTACAGGGAGATAGTTTCCAATGTTAAATTCTCATTACTTAAAATAGAAGTTTATATATTTTCGGTACCTCATATTCATATTTACTATAAGGTTCTGCTAATTCAGTACTGTGGGAATTAGGTAGTGCCAGTGAAATGAAACCCAAAAAAGAAAAATTTTATTTTAAAATCAAGTCATTGAATATGTAACTAATTTTCAAGTAGCTTCATTAGCTGCCAACATCTCTTTTACCAGCCTTATTTAGTTTACAAATGGCATGTATTTTAAAGTCCTAAAACATTTCACTATCAACACACAAGCTTCCACAATACCCATATCTTTGTGATAGCTTAGCATTTACAATGACCCAGGAAGTGATACATTCTTGGATAGTTTTCCACTTAGCACTAATTTTACTTTAACATTGGAAAACACTATCATGATTGGACGGGCAAAAGTAGACAAAGGCGTAAGTGCTGATCAGATTTCTTTACAGCTTCAGTATTAACACCAGAAAATAAAAATTGAAATGCAAAAGTATGACAGGCTATTGGCTCTTTACAGTGGATTTTGTCACTGCAATACTCATATGATCAACAAAGAGTGGTTAATATGAGACAGACTAATTGAATTTAGGTTTTCTTGTATTTCTTAAGATTGATTTCTAACGATTAATTTGTAATGAGAAAACCCACAGATACTGATTTTTATTACTACACTTAGTGAAAGCAAAACATAAAAAAAAAAAAAAAAAAAAACCCTAGAAGTACATTAGTTTTTCTATTCATGTTGAGGTGTAGATAAAATAGGAAATGACGCTGACGAAAGGGAAACAGCTTTAGAAGAAATGAAATAAAAACAAAAATGTTGCAAGTAAAACTTTATTCTTCATATATTAAAAAAAAAAAATTACAAGTAAAATATACAGTTAGAAATTTTAAATGTTTCTTTAGAATATTACTTGGAAAATCAATATTAAACATGCCACTGAAGTAAAATACTCATTTAGATAATGTAACCATTAGCTGATACAATACAAAGAGAATTATTAAACATTGCTACAATTACCTGTTATGGAGTATCACCTATCCTAAGTAAAAGTCACTAAAGTATTCAACTGTAGGCTATAACTTGGAATTAAAAACTAACAAACTGTGACAACCTGATCTATACCAGTATGGAAAAGCTGACATAAAATGACAATAATGTAATTATCTTTGATTTATTGGGCCTATTTTCCATTGAATTCTTAAATTTTGAAATTACTTAATATATTACATTTTTTCATATATAACTTACAACAAAAGTGTGATGCAAAAAATACAGTTTACTTGAAAAAATTATACATTTTATTTTTCTTCATTACTTAAAACTTAAACTTCATTAAAATCAAACAATGTACCAAATTTATTATTCTACTTTCAATTTCCATCCATCTACTCTTTGCCAAGATATATGAATCATGGTTACTTGACTCTATCATCCTGTTGTCACCTGCTTTTTGTGCTCTACATTCTTGTTACCACAAGCATCAGTCACTCTTTACCACCACCAGTTCTGAGGTACAGTTGTCCCATTTCCGTCTTCTCAATGTCACGACACTTCAGTAAACATTCTTCTGCTCCATGTTCCCGCAGTCTCCATATTCCAACCACAGTCACTCTCTCTCCATGTACCAGTTGTCACCACATGCCAACCACAGTCACTCTCTTCCATGCTCTTCTGATCACGTCCTAGTCACAGTTGTTCTCCAAATCTTCCTGTTGCCATTACATGCTTTACAGTTGCTCTGCTTGATGTTCCACTCATAGTTGCTACACTCCATCTTGCTGTTGTTACCATGTTCTAGTCATAGTTGCTCTTCTGTTTGCTCCTGTTGTGAACACTTCTATGTCACAGCTACTCTTTCCAATGTCCCTGTTGCCCTGTTCCATGTTCTTGTAGTTTCCATATTCCAGTCATAGTTGCTCTCTCCTATGTATCAGTTGTCACCTCATGCCAGTCACAATTCTTCAAATCTTCCATGCTGCTCTGATCACCACATCTTACAGCTGTTCCCCAAATTTTCCTGTTGCCACCACATACATCACAGTTACTGTCTTCCTGCTGTCACCACTCTCTAGTTAAAGCTACCCTACTTCATGGTCCACATGTCACCACATTCTAGTCAGTTACTATTCTGTCTGTTCATATTATCGACACACCTTAGTCAGAGCTGCTCTTCTCTGTTCCTGTTGCCATCACAGTTGCTTTTCCTCATGTTCTAGTATCACCAAATCCAAGTCACACTCACTCAGCTCAATGTTCCTGTTGTCACAGTTGCTCTGCACCATGTTTCCATGTTCCAGTCATAGTTGCTCTCCCTATATACCAATTGCCACCACATACCAGTCACAGTCGTTCTGCTACCACCAAATCTTGATTTACACTTCATTTTCTCCATCTTCCTGTTTTACCACCTCTCTCTCTGCTGCCTTGCTTCACCTCCCAGCACCTCAACTCTCAGTTGCTCTCTACCATGTTCTAGACTAAATCATTCTCTTCCATGCTGCTCTGATCACCACAACTAGTCCACTCTAATCTTCTTGTTACCACACGTTTTCCTTGTCACCACATTCCAGTCACAGTTCTTCTTCAAATCTTCCTGTTGCCACCACATGTAACAGTTGCTCTGCTGCCACCACCTCTATTTTACCAGTTCTGTCATCTTGAGCTCACAACACCACAATTCAGTTTCTAACTGCCTTCTTCCTGCTCTGTAGGATGTTCCACTCAGTTGCTCACTATCTTGCTATTGTCACCACATTCTGCTAACAGTTGCTCTTCTCCATGTTCTTGTAGCCACCATATTCCAGTAAATATTTATGTCAAGCTCTACTTTATGTTCTTGCAGTTTCCATATTTCAGTCATGGTTGCTCTCTTCCATGTACCAGTTGTTACCACATGCCAGTCACAGTTGCTCTGCTTCACCCTCTTGTCACATTTCAGTTTAGGCATTCCATTCTATGTCACTGCTGCCACCAAATCTCAGTCAGTTGTTCTGCTCCATGTTTATGTAGCCACATCCTCTTGATTACACCTTATTTTCTCAATCTTCCCATTGCTGCCGCCACCTCTGACAGCTGCTCTGCTTCACTTTCCTGCAGTCTCAGCATCTCAACTCACAGCTGCTCCACTCCAATCTTTTTGCTGCCATCACATACATCGAGGTTGCTCTCAGTTCCATTATTCTGCTATCATCACATTCCTGTCATAGTTGCTCTATTGCATCTAGCTGTTTTCATCACATTCTGGCCTCAAATGTTCTGCTCCATGTTCCTGTCAGTTGCTTTCTCACATGTACAAGTTGTTCTTCAAACCTTCGTCATCATAGATGTTACTGTTGTGCTTCTGTTACCACTGTTCCATGTCATATTGTGGTCACGACATCGCAATTCCCAGCCGATCACCTCCCTCTTCCTGCCGTCAACACCAGTTCAAGTTGCTCTGCTCCATGTTCCACCCTAACATTCTGCTCACTTTTGCTCTTCAGTTTATTCCTGTTGTCAACACCTCTATGTTCCTCTTGCCAACACATCCATCACAGTTGCTCTCCTTCTTCCTTTTGACACCAAATCCAAGTCACATTTGCTCTGCTTTATGTTCCAGTAGCCTCCATATTCCAGTAAAAGTTACTTTGCACCACGTTCCTGCAGTTTCCATATTCCTGACATTGTTGCTCTGCTCCACGTTTCATGTCCCCTTGGTCAGTCAGTTTTTCATGTCCCTCTTCCTGCTGTCACTACACTCCAGTTAAAGTTGCTCTGCTTTATGTTCCACTCCATCTTGCTGTTGTCACCTCACCATACTCTAGTCATAGCTACTCTTTTCAATGTTCCTGTTGCCATCACAGGTGCCCTGCTCCATGTTCTTGTAGTTTCCATATTCCAGTCAGTTGGTCTCTCTCTCATGTACCAGTTGTCACCTCATGCCAGTCACAGTTGCTTTTTTTTTATTTTCCTGTTGTCACCAAATCCAAGTCACATTTGCTCAGCTTCATGTTCCTGCAGCCTCCATATTCCAGTAAAGATTGTTCTGCTCCATGTTTCTGTATTTTCCACATTCCAGTCATGGTCACTCTCTCCCATGTACCATTTACAGCTGTTCTCCAAATCTTGTTGCCATCACATACATCACAGTTCCTCTGCTTCATCTTCCTGCAGTCTCAGCAACTCAACCAACACTTGCTATCATCCATCTTCCTGTTGTCACATTCCTTTTATTGTTGCTCTCTCCTATGATGCTCTGATCACCATATCCCACAGTTGCTCTGCTCCAATCTTTTTGTCGTCACCAATTTCCTGTTAAAATTGCTCTGCTCCATTCCATCTTGTTTTCATCACATTCAAGTCACAGCTGCTTCTCTGTCTGTTCATGTTCTCAACACCTCGATCTCACAGCTGCTCTTCACGTTCTTATTGCCAACACACCTGTCAGCTGCTCTTCATCTTCCTGTTACCAAATCCAAGTTACACTTGCTTTGTTCATGTTCCTGCAGTTTCCATATTCCATTCATGGTATAGCTGCTCTCTTCCATGTACTCATTGTCACCATATGCCAGATGCAATGGCTCTTTTCTGATCACTACATCCTACAGTTGCTCTACTTCAATCTTTCTGTTGCCATGCTGTCACCACTTTTTATGTCATCTTGTGGTCACCCCACCACAATTCATAGTTGCTCACTTTTATCTTCCTGCTGTCACCACATTCCAGTCGCAGCCGCTCTTCTGTTTGTTCCTGATGTCAACACATTCATGTCACAGCAGCTCTTCCTTGTTCTTGTTGCCAACACATCCATCACAGTTGCTCTTCTTCATCTTCCTGTTGTCACCAAATCCAAGTCACCATTGCTCTGCTTCATGTTCTCGTTGCCACTTCATTTTCTGCCATCTTCCTGCACTTTAACTCACACTTGCTTTCTTCCATGCTGCTTTGATGACCATAGCCCACAGTTGCTCTTCTCAAATACTTTTCTTGCCAAACATTCATTTCCATCTTCCTGCTCCCATCATACACCAGTTAAAGTTGCTCTGCTCCATGTTCCATTCATCACCACATTCCAGTCAAAGATGCTCCACTCCATCTTGCTATTTTCATTACATTCTGGTCATAGTTGCTCTTTTGTTTCTTCCTGTTGTCAGCACTTTTATGTCACAGCTGCTCCATGTCTGCATATTCCAGTTGGTCTTCACCATATACCAGTTGTCACATGTCATTCAGTTACTCTTTAAATCTTCCAGTTGCCGTCACAAACGTCATTGTTGCTCTGCTGTCACTGCTGTTCTATGTCAAATTGTGGTCATGACACCTCAATTCACAGTTGCTTTGCTCCCTCCCCTTGCTGTAACTACACTCCAGTTGAAATTGATCTGCTCCATGTCCCATTCATCATTTTGCAATTGTCACCACATTCTAGTCATAGTTGCTCTTCTGTTTGTTCCTGTTGTCAACACCTTTATGTCACAGTTTCCCTTCTCCATATTTTTGTCAACACATCCATCACAGTTGCTCTGCTCCATGTTTCTCTTTTCACCAGATCCTAGCCATTGTTGCCCTGCTCCATGGTGTGGTCATTACCACATGCAGTTACTCTTTATCATCATCAGTTCTCAAGTAGAGTTGCACTTACGTATCTTCATATCATTACATGCCAGTCACAGTTGCTCATCCATCTTCCTGCTGTCCCTTGCTGCACATTCCTGTTGTTATGTCACTCCAGTCACTGTTACTCTGCTCCATGTTCCACAGTCTAGTCATAAGTGCTCTACTCCACCTTGCTGTTATCAACACATTCTACTCACAGTTGCTCTTCTCAATGTCCTTGTTGCCATCACATATCACAGTTGTTCTGCTCCACATTCTTGTTGAAACCAATTCTCAGTCAAGTTGCTATACTCCATCTAGTCATCATCACCTGACGACTGTTCCACTTCATCTTCCTTCTGTAGTGTCACCTGAACTCAAAGCTCATCCATATTCCTATTGCCACCACAACCCAGTGACATTTGCTTTGCTTCATGCTCTTGTTGTCAATAAATCCTAGTCACTTCTCTGTCAATGCTATCACAGTTGCTCATTTTATTCTTCCTACTGTCACCAGACTCCAGTTGAAGTTGCTCTGCTCTACCTTACTGTTGCCACCACATTCTGTTACACTTGCTCTTACTTTTGTTCCTACTGTCAACACCTCTATACCACAGCCGCCCCTTTTCTGCATCAGTCACAATCACCCTTCTTGTCACCAAACTGCCGCCCCTTTTCTGCATCAGTCACAATCACTCTTCTTGTCACCAAACTGACTTCACAGCAGTTCTGCTCCATGCTCCGTAGTTTACAGATTCCAGTCATAATTGTTCTGCTCCATGTTCCTGTTCTACTTTGTTGACGCCACATTCTGGTCGCAGTTGCTCTGCTCCATGTTCCTGCTGTCACCAAACCCCAGTCACAGTTGCTTTGCTCTGCTCTAACTTGCTGTCATCACAAAATTCTGGCTGCAGTTGCTCTACTTCACACACCTATTGCCACCTAAGCCATAGTTGCTCTGCTCCACCTTGATGTTGTCACCAGCTTCTTGTCATCAAAACCCAGAAAGTTGCTCTGCTAGAACTTGTAGATGTCACCACATTCTGGTTACAGTTTCTGTGCTCCATGTTCCTGCTGTCATCAAATCGCAGTCATACTTGTTCTGCTCCATATGTCTGTTATCAAATCCTAGTCACAGTTGCTCTGCTTCATGTTCTTGCTGTCATCAAATCCCAGTCACAGTTGTTCTGCTTCATGTTCCTGCTGTCACCAAATCTAAGTAATAGTAGCTCTGCTCCATGTTCTTGCTGCCATCAAATCCCAGTCACAATTGCTCTGCTTCATGTTCCCGCTGTCACCAAATCCCAGTCACAGTTGCTCTGTTCCATCTTGCTGTTGTTACCACATTCCAATCACAGTTGCTCTGCTTGATGTTCCTGATGTCACCAAAGCTAAGTAATAGTATCTTTGCTTCATGTTCCTGATGTCACCAAATCTAAGTAATAGTAGCTCTGCTCTATGATCTTGCTGTCATCAAACCCCACTCACAGTTACTTTGTTCCATCTTTCTGTTGTTATCACATTCCAGTCACAGTTGCTCTGTTCCATCTTGCTGTTACCACATTCCAGTCAGTTTCTCTGCTTCATGTTCCTGATATCATCAAATCCCAGTCACAGTTGCTCTGCTTCATGTTCTTGCTGTCATCAAATCTAAGTAATAGTAGCTTTGTTTCATGTTTTTGCTGTCACCAAATCTAAGTAATAGTAGCTCTGCTCCATGTTCTTGTTGCCATCAAATCCCAGTCACAGCTGCTCTATTCCATCTTGGTGTTCTTACCACATTCCAGTCACAGTTGCTCTGCTTCATGTTCCCGCTGTCACCAAATCGCAGTCACAGTTGCTCTGTTCCATCTTGCTGCTGTTACCACATTCCAGTCACAGTCGCTCTGCTGCATGTTCTTGCTGTCACCAAATCTAAGTAATAGTAGCTCTGCTTCATGTTCCTGCTGTCACAGTTGCTCTGTTCTGTCTTGCTGTTGTTACCACATTCCAGTCACAGTTGGTCTGCTGCATGTTCTTGCTGTCACCAAATCTAAGTAATAGTAGCTCTCTTCCATGTTCTTGC
>NC_069000.1:34114395-34114648 GCF_001194135.2 Octopus bimaculoides | reverse complement strand
GCTCTCTTCCATGTTCTTGCAGTCACCAAATCCAAGTTACAGTTGCTTTGCTTCATGTTCTTGCTGTCATCAAATCCCAGTCACAGTTGGTCTGCTGCATGTTCTTGCTGTCACCAAATCCCAGTCACAGTTGCTCTGGTCCGTCTTGCTGTTGTTACCACATTCCAGTCACAGTTGCACTGTTTCATGTTCTTGCTGTCACAAAATCCCAGTCACAGTTGCTCTGTTCCGTTTGTTGTTGTTACCACATTCC
>NC_069000.1:34106184-34114295 GCF_001194135.2 Octopus bimaculoides | reverse complement strand
CCCACCAAGTCGAAGTCATAGTTGCTCTGCTCCATGGTGCATTTATCACACACTCTTGTCACCACATGCATTAGTCACTTTCTATCATCATCAGTCCTCAGCTACAGTTGCACTCACTTTTCTTCATATCACTATATTCTAGTCTCAGTTAATGAATTCCATCTTCCTGCTGCCTCCACACTTCAATTGAAGTTGCTCTGCTCCAAATTCCAATTGCCACTACCACATCTTGACTGCACTTTATCTTCTGCATCCTCCTGTTGTCACTACCTCTGATAGTTGCTCTCATCCACCTTTCTGTTGTCAGCACAGCAGTGTCACATTTGCTCTGCTTCATGTTCATGCAGTCAAATTCTCTTGACAGTTGCTTTTCCTGATGTACCAGTTGTCATCACACACCAGATATGAGTGTTCTTTTCCATGCCCCTCTGTCAATGCTATCACAGTTCTTCACTTCTATCTCCCCGATGTCATCACACTCCAGTTATAGTTGCTCCACTCCATCTTGAAGTTGTCCCTAGATTCTCATCACAGTTGCTCTTCTGCTTGCTCCTGTTGTCAACACTTCTACGTCACAATTGCTCTTCTCCATGTTTCTGTTGCCCTCTCATATGCCTTTGCTTCATGTTCCTGTTGTCACCAAATCCAAGTCACAGTTGATTTGCTCCATGTCCCTGTAGTCTCCATATGCCAGTCACAGTTATTCTTTCCCATGTACCAGTTGTCACATGTCAGTCACAGTTACTCTCCTCCTCAGACGCATTGTGTTCCTATTGACATCATGTCAAGTCACAGAACCTCAATTATGGATTCTCAACTTCATCTTTTCTGTACATATCATTCCCAGGAAGATTTAACTATTTCTAGTTGGTGGATGAATATGTAGTGTCTCCTATTTCTTGACCCATTGTCACTATGTCCAATCACAAATGTTGTATTAGGTTGTCACACATGAAATGTATTTGAAAGGTAACAATAAAATGCTTCAGAAGTGTTAGAGAACTGATTTATTTAATCAAAGTATGATCCATGTTCATACCTTCAAATAAAAAAATTTCATTTTTTGCTGTGATAAGCTGTCCGAATGCTCCTATTACCTCTTCTCTATGTATGAATGTTTTATTGCACATGAAAAGATCAAAATGCTTAAACAATAATCAGTAGGAGAAATATCTAGGGAATAGAGAGGATGTTGCAAAATCTTAGTTCAGGCTTTGCAACTTTTGGATTATAGCTTGAGAAGTGTGAAGACATGCATTGTTAGAGAGCAAGATTGGGCCATCTCTATTCACAAGTCTGGGTTGCTTTTTTCCAAATTCTCATGCATACAATCAATCTCCTGACAATACAATGTTGCTGTTACCATTTTTCCTTGTTGTAAAAATGAATAATCACCTTTGCAGACCACCATACAGTAACCATTAACTTTTTAGAGTGCAATGGTGGTAAGATGAAATGCAAGGGTATACATAGTTGAGTTTTTAAATGATTGAAATATGTAATTAAAAATGTGACATTTCATGTGTGACAACCAAGTACTCTAAGTCACTAGCTATTGTAATCCTCCTCAAAATATTGTCAGATTCCCCATCTTCTTGTGACCTTATTTCAGTCTAAGTTGCTATTCTCACCATTACACCAACCAAGTAATGTCGAAATGTTTCACAGATGCTTCTTTCCACTTCATCATCACATATCAAGGTTCATTGTTTGCCAATGTCTTCATTACTTCAATCAACCTTATGAATTTTGTCATCATATCCAGTCACAGATGCTTCATGTAGCTTGTTCACACTGTAACTTGAAAGCATTTTAGTCAAAACATTATTCAACAGAGACAGGATGACATTTGAAGATCTGGTGGTTGTTACTTGATTAATAATCACATAGTATCTCTCCATTGCTAATTTGTCATCATGTCAATCAGATGCTCTCCTTAACCATGTTGCTGTTATCACCATCTTAGTCACAGATTTTCATCAAATCCGTTTAAAACACATCTAAATTGTAGTTGCTTTGCTCAAACTTATGACTGGATTGGGATTGTCCTCATTTCAGATGCTCTACTTCATCTTCCGTTTTACACCATATCTTAAGTCACAAAAAGCTCCCATCTAGTTTTTACAGTATCTGTTGCTGGTTTTTGTTTATATCTTTCTGACCTATTATTAATTGTCATCAGCATTTATCAATTATAGATTTGCTCCTTCCTGTTTTTGGTACCATATCTCAGTCACATATTCTCTGCTCTGTTGTATTGTAACATTGAGTCATAGATGTTTGCACTATTCTGCAATTGTCTTTTTGGTATCACCATAACTTGACTATCAAGAGACTGTTCCACTTTGTAACATCAACAAATTGGGTCAAAGTATCTGTAATTGATTTGATGACAATTTCATAATTACATATTTAAACAGAGGTAACAACAGTAGAAAAGTATCCCATGAAGTTGGCACTAATCAATAGATTACAGGATTCATCATACCAACAATTCATCACAATTGTTTTCTAATGACCTCAGTTTACTGCTTAATGCTGCTTCCCACTGTAGCAAGTTGCAGGTGGAAGATATCATGAGGCTGACATATTCCTCATGATATCTTCCATCTGCTTTCTCTCTGGAACATTTCATAAGTCTTCACTTACATATTCTCTATTGAAGTTGTCACCAGTGTTTTGTAAAGGTTGTTCCAACATATAATTACCAATCAATTTATAGATGTTTCATCAAGCAGATGCTATTAATTTCCACTAATGTTCTACCACTTAATTGACACAAGCTTTCATTAAATGTTTTGTCATGTTATCAATTTCTATAGTGTATGCTCCATCATCAATTTCCATTTATGATTTATAACTCACAAATTTCCTGAAGATGATCTGTCACTAGCTTGCAATCAGACATGTACAAGCTTCATTTTACAATTGCTAAATGCATATATGCTGTTATTGTACATAACGCCAGTTGACTATTAAAATTATCTTTGAGATTCCTATATAACTGAAAATCAATCAAACAAAAGCTGCTTCTGATCTACGATGTAATCACAATGTGTTGTAGTGGAAAAAGCAGTAAGTGAAAGATAGTACATCATGTGCTGAACACTGAATGTCTTTGTCTCCATTTTACTGTCTCTTATATTGGCCTTGCCTATGCAAGATAAGATACTAATGAAATTGGAAATGAATGTCACCAGTTTCCATTAAATATTTTTTTGTCATATTCATCACTAGCTTCTATTAAATATTCCATCATAGTTGCCACCACTAGTTGTCATCAGCTTCTGTTTGCAGCACGATAGTTGTCTTGATTTTATGCACAATTACAGTTCTCACCAACTTCAATCAGCTGCTCCACTAGTTTGTCCCCAGTTTCCAGTAGGTATTTCACAACACAGCCGTCAATCTTGAGATGTTTCATGAAGACGCTTGCCACCAGTTTCTTGTCAACAATGTTCCACCACATAGTTCTCACCAGCTGTGTCAATTGTAGATATCCTCATATATTCTCTTTCACAATCCATGGATTTTTCTTTTCCTCTCTCACATCTGAAGTCCAATAGTTGATAATCATTGTTGTTACACAGTAAACACCTGGTACCAGATACACAAGTCCCCACACCAAGACATGGTATCTGCAAAAGAAAATATCTGAAAAGAAAAAAAAAACTCACCTCTTCTTTCAAGCTTACAAATAAGCACTGATGTGCTACAGTCTCTTCAATACATAAATCTTTCAGATATTCAAAGCAATCATTAGACATTGCCATTGTATGTAGAAATACTGTTTTACATATTACGACCTGATTGGCAAAGATCAGTCACATAAAGAAAATCAAACAAAATCTACCTCCACTTCTTGTCCCTCAAGTCACAATGGTAAGCAACAATCTTAGATACCTCAGGGTAGTGTTATTTTCATCAGTTTTCACCAGCTTCCATAAGATGGTCCACAATTGCCACCAACTTCTTTCATGTTCTGTCACAGTTTCCACAAGTTTCTTGTTAGTTACATACACATTCAATTTTGTTAATATGTAGATACCAATAGCCTGAAAATAAAGTAAAACAAGCCTCCACTTCTTTTTGCTTCACAAGTCACCACTCAGTCACAGGGCTATCATCAGGTTCTGCTCTATACTTCCATAGTCTTCATGCAGTCACAATTTCTCTGCTCCATATTCCATACTTATCTATAGTTGCACATGAAAAACCCACCTCTTCTTCCAGTTTCACAAATCAGCAATGACAGGTCACACTCTCTTCAATACACAAATCTGCCTCCAGAAGTTCAAATCATCACCAGCTATCACATATATTGGACACTAGACATCAGTGCTATGTGGAAATTCTCTTGTGTTACATCTCAACAATTGACTGCCAAGCATTATTCAAATGACAATAAACCTGAAAATGAAACAGAATATATCTCCACTTCTTGTCTCTCAGGTCATCATCAACAAGCTACAAATGTAGATACCTCAATGCAGGGCCATCATAAGGTTGGTATTCATCTTCAGATGCACATATTTCACCACAATTGTTACCATTTTCCATTTGGTGCATCACAGTCGTTAGATGCTTTGTTCTCATCATCAGTTTCATTTGGATGTTCCATCACAGTTAATTATTTCCAGTCACTGTTGTTAATATGTAGCTGCTAATGATCTGATACAAATAGCCTGAAAATGAAGCAAAACAAGCCTCCACTTTTGTTTCACAGGTCATCACACAGTCACAGCCTTAGATGGCACAGTCATCACTAGTCTCCATCAGTAATAGGACCATTATAAAACTGGTATTACTCTTTAGTTGCACATATTCCA
The DNA here is from genome assembly GCF_001194135.2 of Octopus bimaculoides. Taxonomy (NCBI): domain Eukaryota; kingdom Metazoa; phylum Mollusca; class Cephalopoda; order Octopoda; family Octopodidae; genus Octopus; species Octopus bimaculoides. The sequence continues at coordinate 34,109,466 of NC_069000.1, read as the reverse complement.
TTCTGTTGAAATGTGTCAAAATTAGATACTCAGCTTCCTTTGGATGTTTCATCAGTTATCTCCAATTCCACATTCACTTTCTTTAATGTGTAGATATTCTGAAAATGAAGCAAAAATATACCTCCAATTGCTTCTGCTAAACGGTCTGTCAGTTGCCAGCTTCCACTAGACATTCCAACAGTTCTTATTAGCTTCCATCAGATGTTTCAGTCATCTCAGTCAGTACCAGATTCTATTACACTGCTTCATCACAAAGTTGCCACCAGTTTTGTCAATTATTGACATCACCTTTATAGTCACTTTCACAATCAACACATTTTGATGCCAATAGCCTGAAAATTAAGCAAAACAAACCTCGACTTCTTTTCTTTCACAGGTCAATACTCAGCCACAACTTTAGGTGCCAAAGAGGTCCTTCATGAAGTTAGTAAATACCTTTCATCATATTCAATCACAATTGCCACCAGCTTCCATTTCATGTTCAACAGCATCCATTAATTTATTGCATCACAGGTCGTCCTTAGATTTTCCACCATACAACTGTCACCAGCTTCCATTGAATATACTACCACTTTCGTCACCAGCATATAATAAGACATTCCAGCTCCTTCACATTATCATCAGTAACCAGATCTTCCTTCACAAAGTTGTCACCAGCTTCATTAATTATGGATGTCAACATATTCACTTTCACCATCTGTCACAATTTTATTTCCCCTCCATGTTCATGGTTCAGCAGTTGCCAATCTTTGCTGTTACACACCAAACACCTGGTACTAGACATGTGAGTACCACTCAATGACAGGATAACTGCAACAGAAACTAGCTGAAAAGAAAATCTCACCACCTCTTTCAATCTCACAAATAAGCAATGATGTGCCAGTCTCTTCAATGCAAAAGGTTGTCTCAAATGTTCAGATCACCAGCCACCATATATGATGTTGGACATTAGACATCACTCTGCTATAAGGAAATTCTTTTGTTTTAAATATCAGTTGACTGCCAAATGGTCGCATTACAATAATCCTGAAATTGAAACAAAAAAAACTCCACTTCTTGTCTCTCAGGTCACCAGATTCCATTAAATGTCCCACTGTTGTCAATGACATGTCATTTGCTTCCTTTGCATGTTGTAGTGTAGTTGTCAATAGATTCTTGTCAGTCACACACGCACATTCACTTCTGGTAAATAGGTGGATACCAGCAATTGATCAGATAATCTGTAAATGAAGCAAAACATACCTCCACTTTTTGTATCATAGGCCAGTCTGTCAGACATCGCTTTAAGATATTCCATGACACTTGCTAGTTTCTATTAGATGCTCCATCACAGTTGTTCATAAGACTACATCAGCTTCCCTTGGATGTTCCATCAGTCATCACCAGTTCTCTGACATGCATCTGCACATTCACTTTTGTTAATAAGAGGGTCCCCATGATTGATCAGATGTCAACAACCTGAAAGTGAAGCAAATAATACCTCCACATCCGTTTATTGCACAGGCCAGTCTGTTAGACACAACTTTAAGATATTCCACGACACTCGCCACGTTTTCTGTAATGCTCTGAGATTTCACAAGGTTCCACTGGATGGCCTATCACAGTTGCTTCCATTAGATATTCTGTCAAATTAATCACCAGCTTACAACAGACATTCCATCTCAGTTGTCACCAGCTTCAATTGCACATTCTAGTAGAGTTCTCATTAGCTTTCATCAGATAATCTGCCATAGCTGTCACCAACTTTCATTCCATACTCCATCATTTATTGTGTTACACAAACTGTCCTCAGAGATGTACATCACAGCTGTTGCCACTTTCCTTTCAGATATGCTCCATCAGTTTCGATGGCTTCCATTAGATATACCACCACATTCATCACCAACTTGTAATAAATATTCTACCCCACTTTTCACCAGTTTTGTCAATTACAGATGTCAACCTCATATATTCACAATCAATTCTTTCTCTTCCTCTCACATGTATAGTTCAGCAGTTGACAACCGTTGTTAAACATCTGGCACCAGAAACACAATTTCCACACAATGACAGGATATCTGCAAAAGAAAAACCCACTTCTTCCAGATTTTCCACGGCTGTCATCAGCTTCCTTTGGACATCTAATCAGTCATTAGCAGTTCCTTTACAGTTGCATGCACGTTCACTTTCACTAATATGCGAATGCCAGTGATTGATCAGCTACCAATAACCTGAAACTGAAGCAAATCATACTTCCACTTCTTCCTCACAGTCAATTACAACTTTAAGCTGTTCTAGGATATTTAACACAAGTTTCCATTTAATGTTCCACAAAGTCATCACTTCCATTAGATAGCCTGTTGCATTTGTCACTAGCTACGATTCCATGTCCTTCACAAGCATTCATTATTTACCATGTAACACAATTGTCATCAATGTTCTACAACAGAGCCATTACACTTTCTTTTCAGATATGTTAGACCAGCTTCCTGTAGATTGCTTCATCATATTGTCATCAGTAGCCAGATATTTCACCAAAAACTCACCATTTTCCGTTCAAAAATGTTCCATGTGAATGTCAGTTTCTTCAATTATGTCACTATTAGAATTCCACTTTTCTCTTCCTCTCTTGAATGAATAGTCCAGCAGTTTATGATTTATACAGTACAATAACCACCTGGTACCAGATACACAGTCACTGAATCAGAACTTTTGTATCTGCAATAAAAAAACATCTAAAAACAAATTTCACTTCTTTCAATCTCCCAAGCCAGTTTCCATTACATGGTCATCACATTTGCAATCAACTTTCATCAGATGTCCAGCCACTGTTGCTAGGTCATCAGTTTCTATTAACTGTCCTGCCAGTTGCCACCAACTCTATACCAGATGACCTACTACAACTGTTATTAGTTTCCATTGCACTTATGGACAGACTCATTAGATATCGAAGAGCCTAAAAATGAAGCAAAACAAACAACTTCATGTCTCCCAGCTCAGCAGTCAGTCAACAACTGTGGATGTCTAAAGACAGAGTCATCATAACTTTCATAATAATCATCAGTTGCATTCAATTACAATTGCAACAAGCTTTCATTAAATGTTCCATCACAAAGTTGCCATCAGTTAATAGTCAATGGTAAATATCATCCTCAGCAAGAAGAGAAAATACTTAAAAAGAGCTTGCTAATCTCCAGATGTTCAATCACTTTTGTCATCAGTCATCAGATGTTCCATCACTGCCACCATCAGTCATCAGATGTTCCATCACTGCCACCATCAGTCATCAGATGTTCCATCACT
>NC_069000.1:34102953-34106174 GCF_001194135.2 Octopus bimaculoides | reverse complement strand
CTGCCACCATCAGTCATCAGATGTTCCATCACTGCCACCATCAGTCATCAGATGTTCCATCACTGCCACCATCAGTCATCAGATGTTTCATCACTGTCACCAGATGTTCCACCACTACCACCATCAGTGTCCAGATGTTCCACCAGTCTCCCGATGAACCATCACAGTTGCCATATGTTCCATCACTGTTGCATTCAATCTTCAGATGCTGCATCGCAGTTGCCAGCCTCCAGATACACCACCAGTGTCCAAATGTTCCATCACACATCTATCACCAGTTGGTTGTCTATTATAGATGTCATCGTCATCTGCAAAGGAAAATACTTTAAAGAAAGACTCACCAGTCTCCATTAGATGTTCCAATGCTGTTGCCACCAGTCCCCAAACGTTCCATCACAGTTGCCACCAGTCTCCAGACATTCCATCATAGTTGCCACCAGACGTTCCATCATAGTTGCCACCGGACGTTCCATCATAGTTGCCACCGGACGTTCCATCGCAGTTGCCACCAGTCTCCAGACGTTCCATCGCAGTTGCCACCAGTCTCCAGATGATCCACACAGTTGCCACTAGTTTCTTTTAGATATAAAAATGCCTGAAAATGAAGCAAAATGAGCCTTGTCTTTCTTCTGAAGTTACCAGTCCTTTGGATGTTTGTAGATGTTTACAACAGGTTCAATTTGTCACATTCTATCACAATTGCCAACAGCTTTCTTTAGATGTCCTGTCACCCATTTTACCAATTTCCAGTCAATGTTCAGTTCATCAGCAGCAGTTTCCATCGTATATTCCATCAGAAAATTAACAAGGAGATTCTACCAAATAGTTATCACCAACTTCTCAGAAATGTTCCATCACACAGACATCACCAGTCAATTGTCGATCACATCCTTATCTGCGAAAGAAAAACCTAAAAGAAAGACTTGCCAGTTCTCATTAGATGTTCCATCACAGCTGCCACCAGTTTCCAGATGTTCCTTCACAACTTTCATTTAACATTCCAGGGATGCCACCAGCTTCCATTGAATGTTCTACCAGTTGTCACAAGTCTTCATTTTGTTCCAGGACAGCTGCCACCAGTCCCCAATAGAAGTTCCATCACAGATGACATACACATGTGCAAAAGAAAATATCTGAAAAGAATTCCTCTTCTTTCACTTACATAAATTGGCAATGACTTGATAAATGAATCTCTTCCAAATGTCCAAATCATCAATAGTCATCACTGTGCTTTGTGGAGATTTTGTTAGCAGCTTTCATCAGGTTCTACCACACTTTCAACCAGTCTTTGGTATGTGTTCCATCACAGTAGTCACCATTCTCCAGAGGTTCTCTCAGTTGCCACCCATATCTGATTCATTAGGTTATCAAAAAGCCTGAAAATGAAACAGAATGAGTCACTTCTTTCATCTAATGTTATCAATCCTGTTGATATTTGTAGATGTTTAAGGCAGGTCCATCATAATCATTAGATGCATTCCATTGTAGTTGCATAAAACTTCCATTAGATGTCCTGACATCCATTTTACCATTTCCAGTAGATAATTTTCTATTAGCTAAGACCAGTCATCAAATAGATGTCACTTTTAACTGCAAAAGAAGCTATCTGAAAAAAGAAATGCACCAGTCTCCATTAGATGCTCTATCACAATTTCCACCAGCCAAATGTTTCATGACAGCTTTCACCAGTCTCCAGATGCTCCACTAAAGTTCATTAGGCATTTCAGAGATGTCATCAGCCTTCCTTATGTGTTCTATCAAAACTGACATCAGTCTCCATATGTTCCATCGCAGTTGCCACCAGATTCCATCAGAAGTTGCGTCGCAGTTGCCACCGGCTTCCAGATGATACACCACAGGTGTCACCAGTTTCATGTTGGACACATTACAGATGTAAATACAAAAGCCTGAAAATGAATCAACATGCACCATTTCTTTCCTCCTAAGTCACCAGTCTTGGTAACACTTGTAGATGTTCATGTCAGGGCAATCATAACTTTGGTAAGAATTAGTTGCATTCCATCTTAACTGCCAACAGCTTTTATTAGATGTTCTGTTAGTCAGCACTAGCCTCCACCAATTTGTCACAATATCTTCCATCCAACAGTTGTCACCTGTTGATTGTCAATTGCAGATGTCATCCCCATCTGCAAAAGAAAATACCTGAAAAGAAAATCACTTCTTTCCACCTCACAAATAGCTAATGATGAGCCAGTCTCTTCAATATATAAAGCTGTTTCAAATGTTCACAGATCTTCATGTTTCACAATAATCATCATTATGCTTTGCTTTTGTAAGCAAATTTCACTAGTCATTTCAGTGCTGTCATCACCTCCTATTAGATGTTCTACCACAGTTATCAGTCTCCATCACGTGCCACCACATTTGGCATCAGTAACCAGATGTTCCATCATTTTGTTTCCACCAGTTTTCAAATTTTCCATAAAGGTTGCCACCTGTCTCCTGTAGACATTCCATAACAGATGCCACTAGTTACCAGTAGAAGTTTCACCACACTTATCATTCTCATATGCAAAGTAAAGTACCTAAAAAGAACTCTTCTTTCAGTCACACAAATCAGCAATAACATGCCAGTCGTACCAAAATATAAAGCTGTGTCAGATGTTCAAATCATCAGCAGTGATCACGTTTCACAACAGACGTCAGTGTGCTATGTGAAGATTCTTTTGTTTGCAGCTTTAATTAGGCATTCTAGATCTGCCACCAGCATCATTAGATGTTCATCACAGTCGCCAACAATCTCGACGAAATGTTCCAACACAGTCGCCAGCAGTCTCCACAAGATGTTCCATCAGTCACCAGCAGTCTCCACGAGATGTTCCATCACAGTCGCCAGCAGTCTCCACAAGATGTTCCATCAGTCGCCAGCAGTCTCCACAAGATGTTCCATCAGTCTCCACGAGATGTTCCATCAGTCGCCAGCAGTCTTCACAAGATGTTCCATCAGTCGCCAGCAATCTCCACAAGATGTTCCATCAGTCTCCACGAGATGTGTCATCAGTCGCCAGCAGTCTCCACAAGATGTTCCATCAGTTGCCAGCAGTCTCCACGAGATGTGTCATCAGTCGCCAGCAGTCTCCACAAGATGTTCCATCAGTCGCCAGCAGTCTCCACAAGATGTTCCATCAGTCGCCAGCAGTCTCCACGAGATGTGTCATCAGTCGCCAGCAGTCTCCACAAGATGTTCCATCAGTCGCCAG
>NC_069000.1:34097583-34102600 GCF_001194135.2 Octopus bimaculoides | reverse complement strand
AGTCGCCAGCAGTCTCTACGAGATGTTCCATCACAGTCGCCAGCAGTCTCCACAAGGTGTTCCATCAGTCACCAGCAGTCTCCACAAGATGTTCCATCAGTCACCAGCAGTCTTCATGAGATATTCCATCACAGTCGCCAGCAGTCTCCACGAGATGTTCCATCAGTCACCAGCAGTCTCCACAAGACGTTCCATCAGTCGCCAGCAGTCTCTACGAGATGTTCCATCACAGTCGCCAGCAGTCTCCACAAGATGTTTCATCACAGTTGCCACTGACCTCCATGAGATTTTACACCAGCCTCCAGATGATCCAGTTGCCACCAGTTTTCATTACAAATATAAATAAAGCCTGAAAATGAAGCAAAACATACCACTTCTTTCCTTTTAAGTCATCAGTCCCTGTGAACATTTGTAGGGCAGGACAATCATAACTGTGGTAAGAACTGCATTCCATCAGAATGGCCAGCAGCTTTCATTCAGTGTTCTGTCACTTTTTTTGCCAAACCTCCACCATATAGCCACCATCAATGTCACAATTCTTCCATTATACAGTTGTCACCAGTGTCCTCTCATCTGCAAAATAAAATACCTGGAGATACTCACCTCTTTCAGTTTCACAATTTGGTAATGATCAGCCAGTCTTTTTCAATATATAAATCTATCTCAGAAGTTCAAATTATCACCATCACATTTCACAACAATCATCACTATGCTATACTGAGATTCTTTTGTAAGCAGCTTCTATTAAATCTTCTACCAGTTTTCACCAGCTTTCATCATGTTCCATCATAGTTGACACCAGTCACCAGATAGCCTGATACTTGCCATATCTCCATCGGATGGTCCATCCCAGTTGTCAATCTACAGATGTTACACCACAGTTGCAAATCTAAATCAGAAGTTCCACCACAATTGCCAGATCCATCATAACAACAATGAGTTGCATTCCATTCTAACTGCCACCAGCTTTCATCAGATGTCTGGTCACCCACCTCTCCATCCATTGTTCAATTACAGTTGTCACCTGTCTCCATCTGATGTTACATCACAGTTGCCAATCTCCATTAGATGTTTCACCACAGCTGCTAAATTCCAATCAGAATTATATACACAGTTGCCACCAGTTTCTTGTCTAATTCATTAGATAATAAAAAGCTTGAAATAAAGCAAAATGAGCCAACTCTTTCCTCCAAAGTTACCACTCCTGTCAACATTTGAATGTTATCCTCATCTGCAAAGTAAATACCTGTAAAGATAAAGTGACTTGTCTCTAGATATTTTTTCAGTTGCCACCATTCTTCGTAAGATGTTCCATCATCAGTTGACACCATTCTTCGTAAGATGTTCCATCAACAGTTGCCACCATTCTTTGTAAGATGTTCCATCAAGTTGCCACCATTCTTCGTAAGATGTTCCATCACAGTTGCCACCATTCTTCGTAAGATGCTCCATCACAGTTGGCACCAGTCTTCATTAGATGTTCCACAGTTGCCTCCAGTTTCTTATTTCTCCAATTAGACATACAAAAACGCCTGAAAATAAAGGAAATCAAACCACTTTTTCTTCCCAAGACACCAGTTTTGCAAACATTTGCAGATGTTTAAAAGTTCTATTAGTAGGCACCATCTTCCACTGCATTATCCATCAGACTATTTTCGTCACAGAGATTCCACCAAATTATCTGCAAAAGAAAAACTCACCCACAGTCTCTGCAATATATGAAGTTGTCTCAGCTGTTCAAGTCACCACCAGCCATCAAATTTCATAGTAGACTTCACTGTTGTACTTGGAGACTTGTTTTATGTATCATCCATCCACTGCCTAGACAAGATAAACCTGAAATCAAAAACAAAGCGTACCTCCACTTCCATCATGAGCTTGCCAACATCACTATTCACATGTTCCATTACAGCTGTCCGATGTTCCACAGTTGCAATCATTCTCCATTAGATATTCCACCCCAGTCACCACCAGTTTCCAGTAGATGTTCCATCACAATTGTCACTAGTCTGTCTATTGTTTGATCACAGTTGCCACTAGTCACCATTAGAAGTTCCTCCCTGTTGTTATCAGCAAACAGATGTCCAATCAGAGTTGCTACAAATTCCATCTCGCTTGCCATCAATTGTCATACGCTCTATCACATATGCCAATCTCCAGATGTTCCACTGTAATTGCCACTATCCTCCATTAGATGTTCCATTGCAGTTGTCACCAGTTCTCATCAGCCTCCATCAGGTGCACCATCCTAATTCCAGGAATTCTTCTTTGGATATTCATTCACAGATGCCACCCGCCTCCATCAGATCTTTCATCACAAATGTCTGTCCGCAGTTTGTCTCACCAATTTACACGTACTAAAAAAGCCTGAAAATCAAGGAAATCAAAACACTTCTTCCTTTCCAAGTCACCAGTCCTGTTAAATTCATAGATATTTAAAAGTAGGTCCATCATAACTTTGGTTGTAATCTAAACTTGCATTCCATGAAAATTGTCGTCACCCTTTTTACCAATTTCCAGTAAACAAATGTTCTGAAATGAAGCAAAATGAGCCAACTCTTCCCTCCAAAGTTACCACTCCTCTCAACATTTGAATGTTATCCTCATCTGCAAAGTAAATACCTGTAAAGATAAAGTGACTTGTCCCTAGATATTTTTTCAGTTGCCACCAGTCTTCGTAAGATGTTCCATAATCAGTTGACACCATTCTTCGTAAGATGTTCCATCACGGTTGCCACCATTCTTTGTAAGATGTTCCATCACGGTTGCCACCATTCTTTGTACGATGTTCCATCACAGTTGCCACCATTCTTTGTACGATGTTCCATCACAGTTGCCACCATTCTTTGTACGATGTTCCATCACAGTTGCCACCATTCTTTGTAAGATGTTCCATCACAGTTGCCACCATTCTTTGTACGATGTTCCATCACAGTTGCCACCATTCTTCATAAGATGTTCCATCACAGTTGCTACCATTCTTTATAAGATGTTCCATCACGGTTGCCACCATTCTTCGTAAGATGTTCCATCACAGTTGCCATCATTCTTCGTAAGATGTTCCACCAAAGTTGCCACCATTCTTCGTAAGATGTTCCATCACAGTTGCCACCATTCTTTGTACGATGTTCCATCACAGTTGCCACCATTCTTCATAAGATGTTCCATCACAGTTGCTACCATTCTTTGTAAGATGTTCCATCACGGTTGCCACCATTCTTCATAAGATGTTCCATCACAGTTGCTACCATTCTTTGTAAGATGTTCCACCAAAGTTGCCACCATTCTTCGTAAGATGTTCCATCACAGTTGCCGCCAGCCTCCATCAGATGTACCATCATAGTTGCCACCAACCTCCATCAGACGTACCGTAACAGTTGCCACCAATCTCCTTCAAATATTCCATCATAGTTGGCACCAGTCTTCATTAGATATTCCACAGTTGCCTCCAGTTTCTTGTTTCACCAGTCACAAGGACGATAAAGCCTGAAAATCAAGGCAATCAAACCACATTTTTCTTCCCAAGTCACCAGTCCTGTTAACATTTGCAGTTGTATATAAGCAGGAATCTAAATTTGTATTCTATGAAAACTGCCAACAGCCTTTCTACCATTTTTCCAGTACATAAATGTTCTATTAGTAAGCACCATCTTCCACTGTGTTATCCATCAGACAATTTTCCACAAAGAAACTCCAAGCAGTTTTCACCAATTGGCTGTCAATTCCAGATGTTATTCTTATCTGCAAAAGAAAACATCTGAAAAGAAAAACTCACCTCTTCTTTCAGTGTCGCAAGTCAGCAATGATAAGCTAGTCTCTGCAATATACTAAGTTGTCTCAGATGTTCAAATCACCATCAACTTCTCCAGAGTCTCTACCATTTTCTGTTAGACAGTTGCCACCAATTTCCATTAGATGTTCCATTGCAGTTCACCACAGATTCAAATCTCCACTAGAAGCTCCAAAGTTGTCACAAGTTTGTCTGACTTGTTAGATTCCAAAAAGCCTGAAATTAAGCAAAACAAACCACTTCTTTCTTCCAAAGTCAACCAGTCAACATTTGCAGATGTCCACCAACTTTCATTACATGGTCTGTCCCCTTTTTGTTAGTTTCCAGTAGACTGTTCTATCAGTAAGCATCAACTACTGTAGTACATCCTACCAGACAATTATCCTCAAGCAGACTCTACCATATAGTTATCAATTTGTCACAAATATTCCATTAGGGAATTCTCACCAGCTGGTTGTTAATTACAGATGTTATCCTTATCTATGGAAGAAAAGCTCACCTCTTCTTTCAGTCTCACAATTGAGCAATGATGAACCACATTCTCTTCAATATATAAAGCTGTCTCAGAAGTTCATAAATCCTCAACCATCATGTTTCACAATAGACATCACTGTGCTATGTTGAGGTTCTCTTGTAAGCAGCTTTCATTAGATATTTCAACCAGCTTCCATGAGATGTTCTACAACACTTGCCACTAGTCTTCATGTTCCACAGTTGCCAGTCACCATCAATCTCCAGATGTTCAATAAGTTGGCATCAGCTTCCTGATAATCCATCATAATCATCACTAGTTCCTTGTCCAACTCATTAAATATGAAAATGTCTGAAAACAAAGCAAAAGAAACCACTTCTTTCCTCCTAATTTACCAGTCTTGTTGACATTTGTAGATGATCACGTCAGGACAGTAATAACTTTGGTAACAATTAGTTGCATTCCATCACAAGTGCAAACAGATTTCATTAGATATTCTACTGGTCAGCACTAGCTTCCTCCAATTCATCATGAATCTTCTATCACATAGTTATCACAAGTTGGTTGTCTGCAGATGTGATCCTTATCTGCAACAGAAAATATCTCAAAAGCAAAACTAACCTCTTCTTTCAATCTCAATAATTGGTGATGATGAGTCAATCTCTTCGATAGATGAAGCTGTTCCAGAAGTCCAGATCATCATGTCTCATGGTAGACACCACTAAGCTTATACAGTGATTCTTTTCTAAGCAGCC